>NC_046659.1:126534241-126541602 GCF_010883055.1 Belonocnema kinseyi | reverse complement strand
CAAGATCACATCTAACTCCAAGCTACTGACGTGCAAAAATATTAATCGGTTTAAAAAAAAGGTGTTAAATCCAAACCATCGTCTTTCTAACAATCAACGTATGATATCCTTTTGCACAAAAAACCTTCCTATCACAGAACAAATTATGTACTCAAACCACGATTATAAAATGTACACCCAAGATTATAACACTATTATTTTTCCCATTGATATCGATACAGACTCAGGCATCTTAATAAAAAGCTCTTCTAATCCTAATTCTGAAATTGGTAAGCTGGTCGTAGATAAAAATTCAATCGCCATTTTTACGGATGGTAGCAAATCCTCCAATTCTATTTCTGTCGGCAGTGCTTACACCTGCCCAATTCTGAACATTCAAAACAGCTTAAGCCTTCACCCTAATGCCTCCATCTTCACAGCTGAATGTATAGCTATCCTACAAGCTGTAGACATAGCGATACGTGACCCAACTCACAACTACTTGATTCTGTCAGATTCGCTTAGCGCACTTACAGCTCTCAGAAATAGCAATATGTCAGCTAAAGTCAACCCCTACATCTATGAAATAAAAAGAAAAACTCATAAATTTATCACCTCTTGCACAAACAGCATCAATTTTTTATGGGTCACGTCCCATTCCGAGATTGAAGGCAATGAAAGAGCTGACGCTTTAGCGAAAGCAGCTTCACTTTTAGATCCCACCAATCTCTACAAAATTCCATTCACAGACTTCAGAGAAAATTCCAAAAAACTCGCCATCGCCAACACCACCAATGTCCTAATTACTCAAGCCCAATCTAAAGGCAGCGATTATTTTCTAAAATACTATGATTCTCGTTCCAAACCGTGGTTCGCTAGTTTGAACCTTTCTAGAGAAGTAATTACTACTGTCAACAGGTGTCGTTCTGGCCATTGCAACCTTATTGCCTCCCTTAACAAACTTAAAATCACTCCACCTGACTGTAAATGCGGACATATCAAGCAAGATCTAGACCACGTATTATGGGATTGCTAACTATATGACAAATTTCGAATCGAATTCCTAAAAAAATTACGTCACATTAAACTCTCCCCACCACTGTCATCCTGTGCCCTACTATCGCATGCAAGCGAAAAGATTTGTAATATACTATACTCTTATTTATCCGATTGTAATCTCAAACTGTAATTATAACTGACTCATCTAATGTATTACATTTGCACTTGACATAATAATCCTTTATGGGTTAAATTGCTTAAATAAAAATAAACCAATAAACTCTTAAAAAACATGTGTAAAAGCATCGGGATTATTCACACCACTAATCCAGTTTACCACCCACAGGCTAACCCTACCGAGCGTGTAATCAGGGTGAACGAAAACTGAACATTTTGTTATATTGTCCATGGATAGCTTATTAATGGATTGTGAGTGATGAAACTTAATTTTTGTTTAAATACTTATAATATATAATGACGAAAAACTTTAAACGCGTTTTTCTCGAAATGAATTTTTTTCAAAGAGCCGACAGTTAATCTTCGGAACTACTGAACCGATTCTGATGAACCTTGTCGCGTTTTGTTTATTTAGGTTTATTCTATAGGAACTTACCACAATTTAACCAAAAAAAATTTTTAGATTTATTTTGTATGGAAATCTGTCCCTAAAAACGCTATAGAGTTTTTTTTCAAACGTCGGCCCTTTTTTCAATTTTCTTATAAATGTTGTAAATTCCTACGTAACAAACCTCCTTTTTAAGAAACCGTTTGGTTTTTTTGTTTCAGACTTGCCGTTCCTGAGATTAACTGTCGGCCATGCAACAACTGTTTTTTTAGGCTTCACTTTGGCGCTTCCTGGACATCATTTAAAAATGTTTAAAAAGAGTTTTTTTATGTAAAAACATGCATTAATATAATAAAAAAAGTTTGATATCTTTATCTTATAAAAGAACTAAGAAAAAAATTCTTGAAAATACAGGTTTTTTTGACCTTCTAATTAGGATTAGTACCTTAAATGTTCAACCACCGTCAGGCCAAAAGCATCCAATAACAACAATTACTTCCCTCATAGACACCAAGTAAAAATAATTTAGTCAAAAATGTTCAAAAACATGAAGAAGTTCCTGTCCAACGAATATATCGCGACAGCCTCGAAAGAAGAATTACAAAGACAGTTTTTTGAAATGAAGGCAGCCCTGAAGGATACACAAAATCGCCTTTCAAAAGTACAACTGGACCCCGCCCTACCACAACAGAAGCCAACCGCACCAGATGCAGAAACAGAGACCCCATATAGACTAACGGCAGACGACAGAAGGATAATAGACACCTTATTCAGGAACCTGTGCGAGTTTAATGGCACACAAGATGTGGACGCCTTTAAGGACGATGTACGAGAGCTAGTGGATGACGTCTACCTAATGGCTACAAACGAAGTGATGAGACAAGCTCTTGTCAACGACGTAGTGAAAGGAATTAGAGCTCGAAAACTGAAAGATGATGCACAGCGTGTAGCAATGAGAATCCCCCCCCCCCCCCTAACAATGAAAAACCTACGGGAAAGTACTCACCATGGAATTCTGCTCCAAGGACAAGTCCTTGTACCAATTAAAGACGGAAAGAGACCAGATGTGCCAAATGATGAATGAAAGACTGGAGACATTCATTAAAAAGTATCAAGAGACTGATAGGAAGATCCAGAGAGCGATAGACAACAGTCTGGCCGATTTCAAAGATTTCAATAGAAGAAAAGAGGAAACAGAAAGAGCGAAAAAATTCATAGGATGCCTACGTACAGACATAAAGTACATGGTTGCAAATTCTCAACCCGAGAGGCTAAACGATGCTTACCAAACAGCACTACAAGAAGAAAAGGAGTTCCTAGACAAGGAGAAAGAGCGGCCAAGACAGTCAGCCCAGTTCACATCTTCAAAGGACACACCTTCAAAGGAGGGGAAATTTTCAAAAAACTTGGCAGAGCAACAAAGACCCCCCCCCCCCGCGGCAGGTGTACCCTACGGAGGAAATCCAACCAAACAAACAGCAAGACGTCTACAGATAAAGGAAGAACAGCCGACCAGCAATTTAGCAGAGTTTCCTTACGAGGAGGAGGATCAGGACACCCCTTCGTACGACTACGAGTCGAGGGATATGCTTGCCGACGAGGATTATTGGTAGACTCTGGCAGTCCAGAGTCCTTTATAAAGACGCAGTGCCTGCAGGAAAACACTTGCAAACGCGAAAAAATATCCATTGAAAAAAGGAGGAGATTCGAGATAGATGATGGAATTCATCAAGTTCTCGTGAGTTATAAAGACAGCTACGCCTCTGTTACAAGCGAAGTGCGAGTTAGTTACCCGGCGTAGCAGTCTTGACAGATTGTGAGGGGAAAATTTTAGGATAGGAGTACTCATTTTCCCGGAAAGCGATTTCAAAACATATATACAAACGAAGAGCATCCACATTAAATAACAACATAATATAGCCTTTGACAAAATAGCGGAGTCAAAAATATTGACCGAGTTCCCAATGGGACAAATTTACCATCGAGTAAACTTCTATAAATTCTGTCCTAACAACTTATATTCTCTGCGATTATAAATAGATTAGTTCTTCTACTCGAATATTGTATTTCCTCATTTAAAAAAAATTATCAAGTTTACAATTTTAATTATTATTGTAAGTAAAGGAAATGCTGAATTTGAGTAATGGAAATAAATAATTGTGGTAACTTTTGAGGTGCAGCATAAAAACTCCGATGCGAGCTCACACTTTTGATTTCCTTTCAAGACCTTGTAATGAAGTTATTGAGATTAAATTTTTAAGATATATAACTACCCAGGATCTCGCCAGAACCAAAACCATAAGCTGTTAAAGCTACACGTACGCGACTGGTAAGCCACCTTCAAGCCAATTCCGCCCACTAGATGCTAAGCTACTTAAATTAATATAGGCAATAAAAAACGGAGATGCTCTAAGAGTAAGAGGAACCCAACCTAATCTAACATAAATATAAGAAATAAGAACTGACCATAATTGTGAGGGGTTGGAGTGTACGGTAAGGTACCAGAGGAGGGACAGGACGACACACCGGTGGCGACGACTAATAAGAACCATGAATCAGCCGTTCGCCAGAAACCATAGGTAGAAAGGCCGGATATTGGCGTGACTGCGCACGAGGCGTTAGTTTGGCTAGCAGCGGCGAATGCCACCAATGGACTGGCCACCACAGCAGGCACAACCACCACTGCAACACCATGTGGACGAGCGACCACGCGCTGGCTAGAGAGGAGAGGCCGACACGCGGTGGCGACGTTGCTAGACGGCCAGAAACTAGTCATGTTAGCCGCGTTTATAGCAGCATGCTATTAACGTCCATTGACACAAGACAATCAACGGAGGCTTCACGGCAAATTCGTAAGGCCCCGGGGAAGACAGCTGCATGACGGTAGAAGGGAGGAAGAACAGTTTAGTTGGCTTGAGCACCGCGGACAGATGGGTGGACCCGAAAAATTCAGAACGACAATCGTGCAAGGACAAACAAAACGATACATTCCCAGGACGCCATAGTGGCGGAATTAACTTTCGAAGTGTTAGTGAGTGGACTGGCGGAGACCCCTTCGCGACTAGCAGCTTGCAAGAAGGTTCGGCTCAAGAACCAACTACGGTAAGTTGAGGCGAACGTATTCTTCCAGCAGAACAGGCGTGACGAGAATTTAAAAGACGCTGGAGGTCGTGAGAGCATGGCGCTGGTGTCTCCGGCTACGATCTTCTGCAAATCGAGGGCTCCTCACGTAGTTTCTCTCCTTGTCTCTTCGCGACTCAATTCAATCTAAATAGATAGAGATTTTTTTACTCTTGAGGTATTGAATACAAAAATATGTGAATTTCTCGTGAATAGATTTCTTCACTTTCCAATTTTATTTATAAAGTTAGGTTAAAGTTGAAATTAAAATTTGGAAAGTTTAGTGTTTTCTCTCTCACCCATGTCCGTTTCTACCCCTTTTTCGTGCTTAATAGGGAGTGAGCTTCTTGCCAGTCGATACCCAGCCATTTCTGTCGAGGCTCAGATAGGGAGAATCCTATCTGGCACTTGTAATCAAATTGAACGAGCTTTGAGGGTTCGTGGAAAATCTGGGAAGCTTGGTTACAAAATGGCGCCCAACTAGAGGGCTTTCAGGAGTAAGAGAAACAGGGGGATTAGAAGACGGAATTGCGCGATAGGCAGCGGAGAAAAATAACCCGACCTGTTTCATTGTTTTTTAAATAGACCATAAGTACTTTTGGCTTGCATGACTTCTACTTTGATGATTATATATGCAAATTTTCGAAATTCAAACCTGTACCATCCCCTACCGGGTATGGAGGGTGCCTTCCGTCTAATAAACCGGGTAATGGGTATTATCTCGTTGCACCCGGCTCCTGATGAACTCCTGACTGAAAGGAGACCCAATGACATAAGTAATTTGTTGGATCATAGTGGGATAAGTCCGAAACAATGGTTGAGTCTCAAAATCTTTGAGCAAAAAAAATTTGGAAAATTTATGGGCACAAGAAAATTTTTGAGAATACCTAGAAATTTATAGAATTTGCGAAGGTTTCAGAGAATTCTCAAAGCATCGGGAAAAATTACCGAAAATATAAGTAATATTCCCGGAGAATTGGAAATCAAGAGAACCAAAAGAATTTATATGGGCTTTTGAAAAATTTCCCGATAATATTAAGAATTTATATTTTTTGCGAAATTTCCGCAAGCTGAACAAGAGAGTGTTGTCACCTTTTTTTTCTTTGAAAATTTAAAGATTTTTGGCAGATTTTTCAGATCTTTACAGAACCAAAACCGAACATATGCACCTTTCAAGATGAAATTTCCAGTTCTTTATTTGTTATTTTTTTATTCTTAATTTTAGGTTATTGTTGTTATTATTTTATTTAATTATTGGAATTTGTGGACTTTTAGAGAGGGGGTACGACAGGCCTTCGGTAGATCGGAATTTTGTTTCGGAATGTTATAAAAGATTTTCACAAGCTTGGGAATTTTTCGAAATTTTCAGGTAACTGCAAGTATTTCGGAGGAAGTTTCGCAGGTCATAGAAAGCTCTGGTCACATTTTGGAAATTTTCCGGACATTTTCCTATTTTTTTTCTTGTAACCGGCACAATCTATCTCAGATTAATGGATTCCTATTAATCAGGGGTGGAATAAACAAAACAAAGGGACAATCTGGAGGACCCCGATTTACTGGAGAGCCCGAATTTTAGCGAAACGCTGGATACTGTAAGGCCTATGTCGGAAAGGTCGGTCGATGGACACGGTAGGCAATCGAACACTCAAATTCAAGTGTGCCTTCACACGTTTAGTTGCGTAGCATAGTCGGCACTCTAGGTGCGTAATATATGGCCTAGGCGCAAATTCTGTATTCAGCGTCGTCGACACTCACGCTCTGTTCGATATCGTACGGCCTACTTATGTTAATTCTGCCTAAGGAAATTAAAGTGACAACCGGACCTTCGATTGGGCGTAGTTTGATACCCGATTTGGACCAAAAGACTTTCGAGGGAATAATCGTGGAGCCAGCCATTTTCGGATATACTCGTATATGGGGCATTATTCCTCAACTGCCCCAACTCAAAAAGTCATGTTTTTCGATTGTCTCTAAATTCTGGGAATATTTTCGCCTACCCAACAGTATTTAATCCACAAACTTATAGACCAGGATTACCAACCCTCCCCAAGTGAGGGGGGGTTGAATTTTCAACCCCAATGCCTGCAGGGGTAGTTTCAAACGCCTGTAACTTCCTTTCTAATTACGCGATTTAAAATTTTATAAGGGTTTTGGAAAGTGCTTTTTACACGCTTTTATCCTATTTTATTATTTATAACAAAAAAAATTGTTTAAACAATTGTTTCAATAAATCACTTGTTTATTTAACTATTTTAAAATTAAATTATTTTTAAATTAAATTGAAGTAACTTGCTCTTCATTTGTTCTCCACGAAATTATGTGCAAAACAAAAGAAACACAAGTGACTTCTAAAAATACAAGCAAGCTGTTCTTGCATCCAACTACTTAATTGTTAATACAAATTTATGAATTACATTATTCTAAAAACACGGGTAATTTACATGTTCTGTGATACAAACTACATCTTTTATACTGCTGCGAATTGAACCTGTATTCATATAATATCTATGTTACAGACGTGGTCTAAGGAAAGAATGTCGAGCTTCAGAATTTGACTGCTACATGGCTGCCTAGAAACTTCTTTCTCACAAGAAAAAAAATCGTTTTAGTTTATATGAGCTGAATACATTCTGTTGATTTTGTTTTCTATTCATTCTGTACCCGAAGCTCAGATGACTTTATAATAGATATTTTTATG
>NC_046659.1:126528264-126534141 GCF_010883055.1 Belonocnema kinseyi | reverse complement strand
TGGGAAAAAGGATTTTATATCAATTAAGAAAGCAGATGGAACTCGTGAACATGTTCAGAAACGAGTTATCCTAGGTAATCTGTCCGAGCTGTTCAATCGTTTGAAAGTGGAAAACGAAAATACTGTACTCGGATTTTCGAAGTTTGCACAACTCAGACCACGACATTGTGTTTTGGCTGGAGGGAGTGGCACACATACGGTTTGCGTGTGTATATATCACGAAAATGTGCATCTGATGTTAGATGCTATTGATATTAAGCATCTAACTGTCGACTCCAGTATAGAATTGACTAACTACCATGACTGTTTAAAAGTAATAATGTGCATTAAGCCGTTCTTGCACCCAACCGCTCAATTAATCAATATTTTCGATTAAGTGAATAGTTTTTTCCGATGACTTCATGCAATTTTGGATCAATGTGAGTAATACTAAAAAATGGTATACTTGAAAACTGTTCCGCAGTATGCTGCCGCATAACGCCCGAGTGCGAGCGCGAGGACTCCCTCTACAACCGGCTCTGTAACTCAATGAATTTCAATTTGTCCATTTTCTTATTAGACATTTTTCATAGTAAAAAAGTCAAGCTTTCTTTTGAGACTATTTCAAAAAAAATCGTAGATGCCTAAATTGCGAAAAAAGATAAATAAACAATTTATTTATTGAAAAAATTGTTTAAACATTTTTTTTTTTGTTATAAATAATAAAATAGGATGAAAGCGTGTAAAAAGCACTTTCCAAAACCCTCATAAAAATTTTTAATCGCGTAATCAGAAAGGAAATTACAGGCGTTTGAAACTACCCCTGCAGGCATTGGGGTTGAAAATTCAACCCCCCCTCACTTGGAGAGAGTTGGTAATCCTGGTCTATAAGTTTGTGGATTAACTACTGTTGAGTAGGCGAACATACTCCCAGAATTTAGAGACAATCGAAAAATATGACTTTTTGAGTTGGGGCAGTTGAGGAATAATGCCCCATATAAAGCTAAAGAAATCAATTTGGGCGTGAAGTGCGAATCCAACCAAAGCAAAGAGGAAGTAAAGGTATGTCTTTTCGTTTTGCCTTTCTGTGTATTCAAGTGCGGTGATTCAGTGTGGTGCGGACGTAACCTTGAAATGTTTAAACGCTGGATGGATTTCAGTAAGGGGAGTAAGATTAGTCGTCTTCTTAGCGCTATAATAATTGTGGAATGAGATGTAAGTTGATCAAATACATCAGTATTTCTGGGGGCAAGATTGTGGTAACCTCGAATGACTTCACAGGTCATTCATGGAACACAATGTTGGAAGGTCGTTGAATTAATGACTATCAGGTAATTGATTAATTATTTTTGGTGTAAAAATACCCAATATACGATTATTCAAGATGGGGGCACCCTGAAATGACTTCACAGGTCATTCATGGACCACAATTCTGGAGGGTCGTTAGTCACCGTCGGACAATGATACAGTCCGGTAACACCGTGTTTTATTGTTGTAGGGAAACTTGTTGGATAATCAGGCTTTCGGTATAACTATTATTTTTATTTGTGGGATTATTTAATTGTAGTGTGAGGCATCCAATACCATTTTGATAAATGATTATTTTGTTTCCCGTAATATCTGGTCGTTCCTCAGTTATTAAACATTGATTGTTGATCTGGGAGTGTTCTATTTTTCTTGCTCAACTCCTCCTAAACCTACCCCTCTCTGTGTTGAGCTGGTGGGGAGTTAAATAATAATGGGTAGAAATTATTTACAATCAGTTTAGTACCTTTTGTTCGTTTCAGGTTATTTAAATATTCACAAACGATCTGGCGCCCTACAGACAATAAAGTTAATCTCATTCATTCAAATAAATTAATAATTGGCCTAGAAATAGCCAATAGCCTGGCAGCTCAGAATATTGAATGGTTATTCGCTGGAGGTCAGCCAATATGTTTAAGAGAATAAAATGGAATTATTTATTTGCTGAAATTCCGGTCAATAACAAAAATAATATCAAATTCTATACCATCTAATACTACAAAATGATCACAATTAAAACTGAAAATTATTAATATAACTATACAGTTAAAATAAGTAATTGATGTATGGGCCTATTGAAATTAGAACTAAGATATTGTCTAGAAAAGAGTAAGAGAAGAGTAATGAAAAATAGATATGAGACTTTTATCAGTACATGCCTCGTCAAGTTTTCTCAGTTCGTACGTGCCTCGTCGACTTTTATCGATTCGTACGTACCAAGTCGAGTTTTCTCGATTCGTACGTTCCTCGTCGATTTTTCTGGATTTGTACGTGACTTTACAAGAGACTTATTCCTATAGAAACCCCAGACTCACCCCAGGTGGTTGTCTTTTAGTTTGTGGCAGTCACACTGTAAACTTAAACTTCAAATGTATGAACCGCTTGGATAAAGTTGCAACCAATTCAACAAACGTGAAATATTCCTTAACGAACAACCGCATTGTGTGAAGTCGCATACCTATTATTTTCCATCGTGAAATAGTACGAAGTGTTAAGAATAAACTAAGTGCCTTCGGCTTTCGGTCGTCGTATACATTGATTTCCGAATATTTCGTGTGCATCAATGAAAAACACCCGGTAGACTTCCGTATCTATTCTACAAATCATCGGGGATATCATCGACACTACAAATCCTCTCTTGCCCTTTCAAGACTGAAAGGTAGCGTAAGTGTTATAATTATTTCACTGTGAACTAATTTTATATTCTTATATTCTAATAAATATACGTGTAGCTTATGAAAATTGTCGTATTTCTGAGTTTTAAATAACACACAATCACCGTAGGATTGACAAATGACGACGATCCCACATTAAATAATAGTCATGCTTTACCAACCTGACTTAATCAGCCCTTTAATCTCCCTTGCTTATCCCATCAATAAACTACCCTCGCCTTTTACTCAGGACGTAACATTGGAACAACTTGAGCAAGATTATTCCAATTTACATCCTCTATATAGGAAACCCATAACTCAGAACTATGGATAATTACTACGAACTTCCTCCCCCTGCGAACAGTAGTTTACTACCCGAGCTTGCTTTCATAAATATCTTTCATCAGTTAAGTCAGTGGCGGCTATTACTTATGAGCCAGTGGCAGCCCTCCCTGGTCCAACCACCCGATCCTCTAACAAACCTGTTGATTCACAAAATTCCCAAAGAGGTAGTAACCCCAAGAACCGTAACCGTAACCGGAATAGAAATAAAGGTCAATCCTCTCAGCAAAGGCAAGCTGTCAACACTTCTGCACTTTCGAGTTTTCCCTCAGGGTTGCCGTGGAGTCACCCTCCATGAATGTTTGGAGGAATGACTTTGGGATATTCCATGAGCTTTTACCAAAAATGTCCACATGTACCCCTATTGTCAGCCTCAGGGGCTAGCAGCTGCTACTTTAAATCCAGCACAGAAAGATGTTAGGCGATCAGGGTAAGCTCAAGGAAATTTTAGTTCGGTGATCAAGGGATTACCAAGTAAATCGGCCTCAGGTGTTGTTTGTCTGAATGGAGTAGCAAAGGAAGTATTAGGAGCTGCGGGCATGTAAGTGCAGTTTTTAGGTTATAAACATCGAATGCCACTTCACTTAGCTTCAACTTTCGATTGTGAATCACCTTAAGTCATGACTTCACAGAGATTTTTGACTTCGAATTTAAGTACAAGAAGAGAATTTAGAGAATGGAAGAGAGATTCTGGCATTCCTATGAATGGAATATAATTAGTTTAGGTTTAGGGAGTCAGAAGACCGAAGATGTGTCTGAACAGATTTGATCTCAGTCACACGATAAATACAGTAGTAGTAAAGTTAGAAGTTTAAGTTTTGATATATTGCCATCTTAAAGTAGTAAGAGAGTGCAAGTAAGTCTTGATCCTTTGCAGACTTATTGTTGCGCCAATGTTGAGTCAATTTAATCTTCAATTTAATGTGAGGGCCTTAGAGAATTGTTACCTGGACAGTTAAAGGTTTTAGTGAAACTCTTAGACTGGGAGATTCTGCCTACGCCAGAGAAATTACCAACTACTCATTTAGCTTTTCATGTGATTGACGTACAAGGTCATCCTCCAATTAAACAAAATTATCGGAGATACTTACCTAAGGTGTTAAAAGCACTTAGAAATTCTGCTGAAAATTGGAAAGGGGAGGTATAATTGAACCCTCGGATAGTGGGCTGTGCAAATCAGTTGTGATGGCCAGAAAATCCGACAATGAGTTCAGATTGTGTATAGATTTTGGAAGGTTGAATGAAGTTGCTAAGAAGGACGCTTGGTGAAACTTTGTCTAGCCTAATATATATCAAAAATCGATCTCAGTCGGGTTTTTCACCAGATTCCATTGTCGACTGATAGTAAGGAGTGCACGGCAATTTGCTGTTGCAGGGAAGGGTTTATATCAATATAACAGAATGCCTTTCGGTCTGTCAAACTCCCCGGCCACGTTTCAACGTCTTATGGACCGATTAATAACACCGGAGTTCGAAGCTTTTGTATTTGCTTACCTCGATGACATTATGGTCGGTGCTGGTCTCAAGATAAAACGGCAAAATAGTGAGGTTTGTTGCGAAAAGGTAAACTACCTTGGATGAATCAAAGTTTTGCCATGAGAAAGCGTGACGTTTGATTCTACTTCACGAAATAGCGATTTTTTTCTTTTTAATGTACCGAGAACCAATGCCAGATGTGACTGCTACATAGTTCTAACTGTCGACTTTGGAAAGAATTGTCAATTAACCATCAACCATCTACGTTCTTAATCCTTACTCAGATGTTCCTATACCTATGACTGTTGGTCGGTTAGGGTCTCGGCATAAACGATCTCACGTCCATCAGGCAAATTTAAGATCAGTTTAACTTGACTAAGTTAAATTCAGGATTAGCTTATACATAGCCAGTGGCCATAGAGATAAAGTTAGTAATTCAGAAGTGGCGGGAGCATCGTCGGAGGCATCTAAAATAAAAATAATAAGTCCTTATTGGCCAATGTTACAGGCATTAGTTAAACAAAAGAGATAAATAAAAATTATAATTTATAATAACATTTTCAAAGTTAGAATTGTAATTTATGCACAATTTACATTCTGAAAATATTACCAGTTTTTTTCACATGGCGATCTTGAGGTTAACACCACCTAATCTTTTTTTTTAGCATATTATTACTATTATTACTAAACGTAATCTACGATGAGATAAACAAGTTTATAATATGTCATTCCTGATTTTCAAACTTATTTGAACTTATTATATACAAAGCGTCTTTAATCATATACATTCTCTGTATTTTCTGTCTTGAAAAGACCATAATTTATGCAGAAATGCATCGCCTTTATCTACTTAAAGAATTTATTACTCAACCACCAAATTTCTAGACCTAAGACCAAAACAGAAACATGTTATTTTTCAGAAATTTTTCTGAAACATGCAAAGTTTAAACGATAGATTTACTAAACATATAATGTAGTCCCAATAAAAAACGAAACTTCAGAATCTGTAATGCAAAGTATTCTATTACCCTTGTGGCACTTCGCAAGGAGAAAGATTTTAACAACGAAAAAGTTTATGGTACAGTTGTAAAAGATCTGAAAAAATTGAAGATGAAGGATTTCAAATTTCTGGAGAAAAGGTGAACTTATATGCATCACTGGTGGTAATCTAGGAAGTCATGGATTAGGTGAATTCGTGGAGAATTTTAGCACGGTAAAATATTTCTGCAGATTTTTTTTAGAGTTGAAATAGTCTAAACATAATTCTTGACACTTGTTTATTTTAATAGGTTACGATTTCTTTTTTTTTTAAATCAACTATTACATACTCGCTTTTTTCAGTTTTCTTTAAAATTAGTATCAATTACAGCATCTATATGAATACCTCTAAACGCTAATTCGT
>NC_046659.1:126525107-126528164 GCF_010883055.1 Belonocnema kinseyi | reverse complement strand
TTACACGAAGTACTAAAAGAGCTAGGTTACAGCTTATCAAGGAGCGCTCTTTATCTTCGTTTGTTGCCAAAGAGATCGAATTCGATTGAGGGAAAACGTCACATTTCAACAGTTGCTGTGAAATTAAAGCGACCTGAAGCCGATTACCATAAGCCGCATGCTGATCAACATTTCTGTAAAGCCACTATTTGAAATCTCGAAACAGTTGTATCCATCTTGGGGCCATCTCAAGTCTGTTTTATTTCTCAAGATGATAAGGCCCGTGTACCGATAGGTGTCACAGCTGCTAATAAGCAGGCTCCTCTCTTGATGAGTGTTGAATACCGAATCTCCTTACCAGATCATGATTTCGTCGTGGCGAAGCAACATAAATTGATTCCTAGTGTGTATGCAGGTTGTATCATAAAAGAAAACAGCATGGGTAAACCAATAGCGGTTACGTACTCTGAGCCAACTTACATTGCAGTCAGAAGTGGTAAGCACTCAACGTCAAATGCATCTACGCATGCACAAGATTTCAAAAAATTAATGGAATTAGACAATTTCAAAGACATATTTTTCGACGAGTTTGGTAATACCAAACCTATTGTTATGATTTCTTCTGACGACGGTCCAGATGAAAACCCACGATTTCCAAAAGTGATAAACAATGCAATAAACCATTTCATTGAGTACAAATTCGACGTATTTATTATTTGTACAAATGCGCCAGGCCGAAGTGCCTTCAATAGAGTCGAAAGAAGAATGGCTCCTTTGAGTAAGGAATTAGCTGGAGTGATTTTACCACACGATACATTTGGAAGTCACCTTGATTCTCAAGGTCGAACTGTCGATGTAGATTTGGAAAAAAAAAATGTTCTTAAAGCTGGAAATACTTTAGCTGAATTATGGAGTAATATGGTAATTGATAACCACAACGTTGTAGCTGAATACATCGAACCAAATCTCGAAATAGAAAAACACGTACCTCCAACTCCTTCGCCGGAATGGTATTCTGCACATGTTCGAGAAAGCCAGTATATGGTTCAGGTATGAGATATTAACGATTAAAGCGAAATATCCCACGATTAAAATTTAAAAAATTATTTAACGTTCAATTAGTTTTTGTCATTTAACATACCTGCAATGTTTAATTAAAAACACTTTTTTTGAATGCTTCGTTATTAATTGTTTTTGCACTTTCAAAAATTGTATAATTATTAATTTAGTTGATGTTTTAAATGAAAATCAAATAAAATATATTGTGTTATAGATTGTAGTTACTTATTTTGATTAATAAATTTATTTGCAGATTGTCAAGTGTACAGATCAAACGTGCTGTTCTAAGATGCGAAGTTCTTGGTTAAATGTAGTTCCTACACGTTTTTTACGAGCGCCTATACCAATTGAACAGAGCAAAGAAGGTTTAAAAGTACCAAACCAGCAAGAACACGATGGTAAATCGTTTGAAGAATTTTTATTAATGAATAGCCTTCACATGGAAAGTTGGCAAAATATCGAAAAATTGCCATATGACTACTATTGTCCAACAGTAAAGTTAGAAGTTACAGAAAGAACATGTAAATACTGTGGAATTTACTTTTGCTCTAAAAGGGCGGTTAAAGTACATCAGCGCATTCACATTATGAAAAAATCAACTCAAAGTGAGACTCCAACTATCGACGAAAATAATAACGATATAGAATGTGATCTTGAAAAAACATTCGAAACCACGAGTGCAGATGAATGCGTTGCACCATTAGTTACCATTGAAAATAATATGCAATCTGCATGAGTTGAAGATGATCAATAAGAAATTCAAATAAATTCAATGTTTATTTACTTAGTATATAATAATAAAGAAGTAATAAAGAACTTCATTTTAAAGAATTCATTATTCTTTATCATTATCGTTAAGAAAACGTTTTGAGGTTTAATTATGTATTATTCTTTCAATAATTATAAAACATGAAATATCACGTGCTACTCAAGGAGGAGGGGGGGGGCACAAAAAATCCTGCTCAATCACGTGAGGGGGTAGGGGGTTCAAAAATGCTTCAAAATCCATCACGAGATTTATGGACGGCCCCTATCACTTTATTCATTGAATAACTTTCAAACATTAATTATTATTATACATATATTACCTCTAAATTATTGTTCACAATCAAAAAGTTAAAACGAAAAATTCAAAAAAAAATTTAACTTGTACTTTTAATAACCCTATAAATTCATAAATTAATTTTTTCATTCAAAAGCTTAATACTCCGAAAAATGACCATTCAAAATTATGCTAAAAAGCAATAAAATATGCTGAATGACATTCTTAATGCTCGATGTGTTATAGTAAAAAAAGTCTGACTTATCTTCGGATTTCGGATTTCGGATGATATCATTATGAGTAATGCAAATCACATAAACATTAAAAGTATCGTAAATATACCTACGGTAATCAACATTCGTATAGATGACGTATAATTTATATTTACCATGTACATTATTTATTTGTACACGTTTATGGAAGTTTTACTATAGAATGTTTCATTCATAACAAATTCATTTACTTAATTATTGTTGAGTAAGTACATTTAACTGTTGAAGTGGAAACTGCGTTTGCCTTTTGTTTTCATCAGTTGTGCTATAACTGCTGCAAAATCCGGAAAATTAACTTCAGGTAATTTTAAAATAATTTTGTCACCCATAATATGATATATTTTAATTTTCAAAGGTATTAATGGGATGTTCCGAATAATGGCAGAGTTCGAAAAACAGCACTTTCTTAAAAATAAAGTCTATAGCTACAACCACCTGTATTCTCTTATTTTTTCTATTTTATAGAATTTTTTCATTTTTTGGACGTGATTCAAAGTTCATAATTGTTCTATACTTTGCCGACAAAATAAAAAAATTTAATTATTTTACTTTGGTTTTCAACTTTCTCAATGTTTTCGATAAAATAAGGGTAAAACATCAATTACACAGGTCAACAATTCTCAGAACCAGAGACCAGACCTACTATACCCGAAGGTTTTTGCTGCGCTGAATCCGAATCTGACCTCAGAAAAATTCCATCACCCT
>NC_046659.1:126501691-126525007 GCF_010883055.1 Belonocnema kinseyi | reverse complement strand
ATTTTTCTGAGGTCGGATTCGGATTCAGCGCAGCAAAAACCTTCGGGTATACTAGGTCTGGTCTCTGGTTCCGGACCTTTGTCAAATTTTGTCGGCCTATGTTATTTTTGCAATAATCAAATTACTTTGAATATTATTACTTTTTCACTGGAATCGAATAATACTGTTATTTCGTATATCAACTACATTTTTTTAACCCCTAAGGTGTGCACTGCTATAAAATTAGTACATAAGGCATATTCAATGTTATTTATTCCTATCCTGCAAAAAATTAAAACACTGTAAATTGAGTTATACTGTTAATCGACACATCTCTTCACTTATTAAACTTATTCTTTTTTTATATAAATTGCAAAACTTTGAAAACTCTATAATTTTAGATCACTTTAAAGCATGGCTTAAAGAAGTGTACTTTCAAAATGTTGGTTCATCAAGTATACTATTTATTGTCCCCTGGGGTGGACATTGCCCTTCTGTGGTGGAAAACGTAAAACCTATGGATAAACAAATAACTTAAAAAATTATTCCAACAGGAGATCGGAGGACTTTACGGATTCTACGCCAGCAATCGTACGATTGTAATCACTGTAAGTTATTATATCTAGAAAATAAGATAGGTCACAAATCGTAAGCAAATGTTTATGAGTATCAGTCTCCCTTACAGTCTGTGGAAGGTGACAAATTCTAAACTAATAATAACTGTTTAGTATTTGGCGGAGCAGAGTTGGAACATTTGGGTAGAAAACGTACTTGCACAACTTGCTTCTCGTCCTTAACAAAATAAAGAAACTTACTGCAGAATTAACTCTATTGTTCTAGCACGATAGATTGCATTCTGTATGTATTAAAGGTACAAGCAAATAAAAGCTTAGGAACGCTATTCAGAAAGCGACAACATGACAAACGAAAGACCACAGTCACCTGACCAATTCAGCCAGATGTTGAGACAATTACAATCACTTACCACCGCCGTGAACCAAACGACCCATAACCAACGTGAACTGATGATAGAAAACGCGCGAAGACAACAGGAAATTCACAGCTTAGCATTAAAAACAGGAATACCAGCAAAAATAGAATCAGACGTTTTACTTACAGAAGACTATTAAGACGAAGAAAGACTACAGAGAAACTTAGAAATATTAAAAGAAAACACAAAAAAGAATCAAGACCAACTGCCGCTAGAAGACCCATGCCCAACTAAAGTAATCCTAGGAACCATTGATGTACTAAATGGGCAAAATGATATAGGAGTAGAGGATTTCATCAGGCAAGTCAAAAACGTGAAAACTCAATGTACCCAACCGTTATTATTATTCTATTTAATCAAAGCTCAAAAAATATTTGCACACGCTAAAAATGCATTTAGATTCATCCAGATAGATTCTTATAAAGAATTATTCGACGCCTTGAGATAAAATATCAAGCAAATCACATCGATACTTGCTTTGAAAAGTAGACTCGAGTCCTGCAAACAAGGCGCAACGGAAACAGTTCAGCAACAAGTAGATATATAATTAACCTAAAAAGGGAAATAGGGTTACAAGTCAGACACTTAAAACCGAAAAATATCTCGGAAGCCCAGAATTACGCCGCGGAATCAGAAATGTGCATCCGTGAATCCTAACCAGTAAGGCAAGCCCCGATTCTACGCCCGGTACAAAAAACATTCATGAAACCCATGACACCACCGCGACCATTCGCCAATACAACCGCATTTACACCAGGACAACATGTACAAACAGGTAGGAGCAAAATTTCATACCACAAATGCGGAAAGCAGGGACATTTTGCATCCCAATGCCAAACTAAACCACAAGGTTTTCACCCATGACAATACTGCCCTTTGCGGTGAGTTACTCGCAATTAGAAGCAAACGACTTGGACGAGAGTATAAACTACTGTTAGATACCGGTGCAGCAATCAACGCAATAAAAGAAAACATAGTACCAGATGTTCCTAAATTCAAGTTTAGCCAAAAATTCCTAATTAATGGGAAATGATGAACATCACGCAACGGAACCCTGTTACATGAACTATTTTGGGAGAAAGCTTCTCTTCCACGTAGTACGATCGGACTTTCTAAACATCGAGGAAGGAATTATAAGGCAGCCTTTTTTAAACAAATTTGATAAATATCTAATTGCACCCGACTACCTAGTAGTAGACAACAAAAAAACCCCTGTAATAAAAGAAGGCAATTACTTGCAAAATAAAACGATGACAATATGCAAAATTTCAGTAAACAAAAAAGACGAAGACATTTGGGTCGAAACACACGACGCCATACCAGATGGAATTTACCAGATAATGAACGGACAAGATAGAATTCCATATTTTAATTATCACAAACATCCGGTTAAGATACCAGATACTATCAAGTACGATAAGATAATGACTTCGCGACCAGTTCTAAACTCCACAAAAGCAAGTGACGCACACGATGAGTCACTCGGAAATTATCAGCGATTAACTGAACTACTGAAAAATATGAACCTTAGTCACCTCGAACCACATGTGAAGAATGATATCATGAAACTGATTGCGGTTCACCAAGAAGTCTTTTCACTGCCCCGCGAGCCCCTTCCATGCACCAATCTAACGGAACATGAGATCGTATTGAACTCAGACAAGACCATTAATCTACGTTCACACAAATTACCACGAAAACATCACGAGTTCTCTTTAGAAGAAACACAGGAATTATTAAATAAAGGGATTATTAGGTATTCGCAATCCCCTTTCAATTCACATGACCAAATTCCTATGGAGGAAAGAAGTAAAAAGTATACAGCATTCACAACTACTCAGGGACACTTTGAATACAATACAATGCCTTTTGGTTTAAAGAACGCCCCAGCTACATTCCAACGCCTAATGGACAACGCCTTCAGAGGACTGATCGGAAAAAGCTGCTTTGCCTATATCGACGATATCGTCATATTTGGTAATACACTCGAAGAGCACAACAAAAATTTACAACTGGTGTTATAAAGAATAAAAGAGTTAGGACTCCGACTAGAGCCCACAAAATTCGAATACCCGGATTGGAATACTTAGGTCACTTAATTATTATCAAAAACTTTTCCAGTATTGCAAGACCGCTAACTTGTTTAATTCAGAAGGAAATGATTTTCGACTGGACACCGGACTGTGAGAAAGCATTCTATGATTTGCGTCATGCTTTGACAACAGCTTCTGTGTTAAGATTCCTAAACCTTGGGGAACAGTTTATTCTAACCACTGATGCTTCCAATCATGGCTTGGGCGCTGTACTCTCTCGAAATGGTCACCCCTGTCTTTTCATTTCCCGCACCTTAAACAAAGCTGAAGAGAACTATACCACTTCAGAAAAGGAACTTTTAGCGATAGTTTGGGCCATGAAAAGGCTACGCCAATACCTTCTCGGCAAAACCTTCAAAATACAAACGGACCACGAAGCATTAGTATGGTTACACAACGTCAAGGATCCGAGTTCAATAATTCTACGATGGAGACTACGTATGGAGGAGTATAAATATGAAATAGTATACTTCAAGGGTAAGGAGAATAAGGATGCTGATTGCTGATCACGTCCTTTTCCATTAACTCTCCACGATTGTATAAAGGATGCAGGCATTACTGATGAACAACCAACAGAAGAAAAAACACCTCATATTGAAATATTCGAGATCCTCGTCACAACCACCGAAGAACCAGAAAACTAAGTGCCCATTAAATTAGAAGAAATCGAAAACATACTCTCAACTATGTACAAAAAATATACTGATTAGGAAAAAGATCCAAAAAAACTCATGCAAAATCAAAGTTAAACCAAACGCAACAGGCAAACTTTGGAAATAAATAAATAAAGACAAACTAGGTCCATATAACGAAAAAGAATGGCTATCACAATGAATAGAAATATAAACAGAATTATGAGACAAAGGATATACGATCCTGCGGATAGCCATAACCGACCCATTAATAGCTCCCTTGGAGAGAGAAACTATACTGTACTCAATGATGTATGCACACGAAAACTTTCATCTCTGTTTTAATAATATTAGAGGACTCACCAAAGAAGAACGTAAATCCATAATGGAAGAAGCCCACAAAGGACATCTCGAAGAACATAAGACATTGGATCAAGTCCGAAAGTTAAATCATTGGGTTGCACTAGACAAAGACATTATCGAATATGTAAAAAAATGTCTGATATGCCAATTACAAAAAACAACCCGCATCCGAAATCAGGCTGAAAGTATAATTCCCGAAGTCCCGCTGAAACCAAATGACAAAATAGCATTAGATATTTATGGTCCTTTACCTACAACCAAGAAAGGAAATAAATACGTGCTAAGCCTTCAAGACCGACTAACAAGATATACAATACTCATACCACTCAAGGATTCCGATTCAACAACGCTAATCGGAAATTTGATAGAACACTACATATGTGTTTGTGTGTGTATGTGTGTGTTTGTGGTGCTCCCAAGACTATTCTCGCAGAGCAAGGAACAAACTTAATCTCGGAATTAATGCAAGAGTTTGAAAATTCATTGAAAATAAAGCACATTAAAACAACTGCATTTCAACCGCAATCCCATGGGAACATTGAACGGATGCACTCCACTCTAACGAACTCGATTAAAACTTCTTGTAACTGAAACAACAACGAATGGGATGAGAATATAAAATATATCAATTTCATTATAAATACCATGGTAAACGAAACTACTGAATTCTCCGCATACGAATTAACCTTTGGTAGAGAACCAAACCTCCCATCCACAATACCAAATTCCCCAAACTTAACTATGAAAGAAGTTATATCAAAATGGAAAAGGAAACACGACGAGAATATCAAACGTACCAGGCAGAGAATTAAAATTGAGACTGAAAACACAAAAGAAGAGGATAGACAGTAACATAGTTCGAAAATATCCAAAATACGAATAGGGGCAAATGATTAAATTATTAAACAACAGCAAACGAAACAAATTAGACCCTAGCTGGAAAGGCCCGTATAAAATCGTGAAAGTTTTAGACAACAATAATCTTGAAATTAAAATCGGTAACAAATTAGTGAGAGTCCATCTTGATAATACAATGCCCTTTGTTTTAGATGAGGACTCTGATCCTACTCCTGGCGCAAGTCACGACAACGACAACTAATTTTACTGCAAGCCCAATTCAAAAAAATATATTCATAGAAGAAATTGCAAAGATACACATGTACCATGATACTTGGAAACTCATAATTGGAATAAACATGACTTCAACTACAAGCAGAATCGCTACCATCAGTAAAACCATTAGTTAAATTAAAACAGCATGTAATAATATGTGCACGCCACAACAAGAGATTAAACTCCTAGAAAATCGTTTCAATCGTTTATTACGAAAGGAAAATATATTAAAAAAGCTTTTCGGCAGACAAAGAACCAAAAAAGGACTCATAAACTTCGTCGGTGACGTATCAAAAACTCTATTTGGAACATTATCTAACTCTAATTTAACTGAGATTAATAATGAATTCGACAAAATATATAGCGAAAATAAACGTCTAGCCGAAGTAATAAAAAACCACAACAAGATCCTCAATTTGATATTATAAATTCCAAATTGTTCTCAGCCGCAATAATGATTGACGAAACGACCGAAGGCATGAATACAGCTATAGCCGCCATAGCAGATGGTAAAAACGGCACCCCTCATCCTCAGATCCTAACTCCAGCAATCTTGAAACAAACCATATAAGACTTTGAATATTCTCATAGGAAATGATACCACTTTGATAATGGCGAAGAGAATTATCAACATTTGATCGACATTAGTGAGACAAAAGTAGCTGTTATCAAAGGACTATTTACCTATATCATACAAATACCTGTCCTAGACAAAGTTGAAGGAACCCTTCAACACATTGTTCCAATTCCAGAAGAAATCCACAATATCCACATGTATTTAATTCCTAATCATGACTATATGATTAAATACAAAGACTCGTATATCCCGACAGACCTACAAACGAAACAACGTTGTAAAGAAATCGACAAATATAAAATATGTAGAAGAAATCAACCAAATATTATGTTGTACGACACCGGCACATGCGAAGCCAGTATACTAAAGCATAAGGAAAACACTAGATGTAACCACTCTCCATACCTGTTACATGCTGTAACCTTTATACCCGCACAAACCAGATACATCGTAATACTCACGAAAAAATTCAATTTGGATATATTATGTGAAAGCGATTTGAAAACATTATAAATTGATGTAGCTACTATAATAACCGGTAGTTATACATAAAATTACTACAACTGCCCAAGCAAATTAACAACAACAAACTTCGCCAAGCACGAATCAGCTTAGATGACACAGAAAACATTCTCTCTAACATAGCCAAAGACAGGCGTCTCCGTGTTTGGAAAGAAACTAGTCTAGAATACTTAAAGTATGCAAGATATATAGCACTAGCTTTAGGATTACTCTATGTACGTCAAAGAATAGGATTATTTGAATGTCTGAGACAATGTATTCCATCGAAATTCTGTTTCATTTGCATAAAAAACAAAGTCGATATACCACAGAATGTAGTAACCTATAATGCGAATGTAGATACCAAACCATCGACCCCTATACTTAAACATAGAAGGGTTAAATTTTAAGGGACTAAAATTAGTTTAAAGAGAGAGTTGTTACGCATGCGTATCTCGATTCCCCTGCCCCTATCCATAGCATATATAAATCCACACCGCTTGCCGCTCGGGCAGATCTATCTTCTCCCATGTACGCTGCCTTTGTACAAAGAAACTGAATAAATTAGACGATCAGAGTGACTCTGATCGTCATCCTTTTTAAGAATACAATTGTGTGTTTTCAAGCGTAACAATACTATGCCCATACTATGTTTAAACCTTTTTTCACGCATTTTCGGAAACATTGATTCTAATATATCAACTTCTTCAGTCAGCTTGTAATACACGTGTGCAAAGTTAATGACCTTTCCTTGTAAGACTACTAAAAGATCACAACTAAAAAATACGTCATTAATGCATCAGCCTATAGCAATTAGAATGAAGATATTGTCTAGAATGTTGAATGGAAAAAAAGGCGAGCATGATCGCGCATTGAAAATGTTAAACGAGGCGGGTAGATTTTTGGGAAATAGGGCTTCTTTGGAAAGAAAATTATGATTTTAATATTGATAGTTATACCACCACAATGAGAAGATTAGTTACAATAGAACGCAGATTAGAGCGTGATCCGATTTTGGCCGCTTTGTATTATAAAGAAAAACGACATTTCATCGATCTCCGTTACGCAAGTAAAGTGGATAAAAACACCGAAAGATGAAAAATTTGGGTATCTTCCGCACTTTGGAGTCTTTAATATAAACAAACGAAACAAAATAAGATTTTTTTTCGACGCAGCCGCCAAAACGAATGGTGTAAGTTTTAATGATCTGTTCGAAGCGGGACCAGATTTATTAAAGTCTTCGGTAGCCGCACTTATGTATTTTAGACAATATACGGTCGCGGTCGCCGGTAATACCCTAGATATGTTTCTGGGAGTGCAGAAACCATCAGTAAATATATCAGTAAATATAGCGGATATTGATACGAAGGCAAAACCTCCCCGAGCTCCCAATTTTACAAAATCGGAAGTAGACATTTTTACTTCATTAGCCCTAGCTTATAAAAATGTAATAGATTGTAAAAGGACCCACAAGCAGACTCGGAATAAAAAGGCAGGAGGTTGGAACTCACTGCGCGATGAGTTCAACGCTCAATCGACAGTGCATTTCGTAATGCATTTCGTTAATGAACGTGTAAACATGAAGCTGCTTCCGAAATTCCAAATCGCTTCCACGGAAAACGGCAGTAAGTGGTGAATTCTGCATGCTTTAACTTTGAATAATTTCGTTCACGATCTTAGATGAAAAAAAAACCTTCGTATAAAAACAATGTTTTTGTCAAAGCTTTCAGTGCGAGAAGTTTGAAGTCATATTAAGCTCGATGTGAGGTTTACACGCGTTGCTAACCAAAGTTAACAGTTAATTTATTGGAAAACAATTGCCATGAGGTCCTACCTTTGTATTCCAAATAATGGAGTTAAAGTTTAAGTAACAGTTACATTTCAAATAGTGAAAAGCGGACTTTTATAGCCATGATTCAACTCTTAAATTCTCCATTGTAATCTCTTCAGTGCGCATTTACTTTTATCTGAAGATTTTAAGGTCTATGTAAAAATGCTTTTATAATTTCGAAATATTCAATGTATCTAGTTTGTGAATAAGAGATTGTGCGACCTAAGAGTACAGATAATATCCAACCTTATCCAATAGAATCCCACTAATTAGACGCACTTTTTCGTCGTCCTGTGCCACACTCGTAAAACACGCCAGATCGGTACAATGGTCTTCTTCAGCGGCCTAACTGTTGAGTTATGGTAGATAGTTCTAATCTTCATGTTTCTGCAAATTAAAGGAGAACCATTATTATTTACCATAAAAATAAATACAGTCAAACTCGGAGATAACACCCCCTGATATATCCCTTCCGAGAATTGACGCTCAGGAAAATAATGGGATGGTGGAACCTGAGAATTGGATGTGGTATCCAATTTAGTTGGATTCTGCAGCGCCATCCCATTAGTTGGCTGAGAAAGTCATTTTTATTGGGTGAGTTAAAATTGTCTGTGACAGCCATCTGAGGAAGATAGCTGATACTATAACTTGGGTGCCTCATCCAACTATATTGGAGCCTGGTACTATTCCCTTGGTTAAGACATCTAATCTAAATGTAGCTACATCTAATTCTATTGTCCCCTACATCTATTTTTGTTTGATAATAGGACAATATACTTTGATGCATGGGATATGCTGCAGGAGTTCTATAAAAAGCAAATTAAAAAGCTGAATGATTCTTTTAAAAAATGCAAATTTATTTTTAAATTATTTTTTAGAGAACAAAAACATTATTTTGGTATATTAGTAAAAAACATTAATTGTTTGAAACAATTAATTTTTGTCACAGGCTTACGATGGTCACTGCCCAACATGTGGAAAGAATTTTTGGTTAGAGTTGGATGCGTCACGGACGCATTTTTATTATGCAATAATCAAGTGATCATCGCCACGGACTAAGTCAAGTGACTGATGAGATTAGAATGTTATAAGTTAATTCAAATAATTTAATACGATGCTTTAAGCCTGCTGCGATGATGTTGAAGGCATACAATTACGAGCAGCCACGAGCGTTGGAGGTGTCAACAGTCGCCTCTGGATGATTTCTTATAACTACCATCTGCCACTCCGCGATTTTTTAGTCGCTCGCTTCCTGATGGTCAAGAAACCTTCTTACGATGCGACAGGTGTTTAATAAAATAGCCTTCTGAGCTGCTGCATATACCCTACTGACTCCTAAATGTTTAAGATGTTCAGTGCATCTTGCGTGCACCTTGTCTGTAGTCGAAATCACAATCGATTGAATAGATGTATGATTCACATTCTTCCATATGGTATTTACTTCATGCCTCAACTCGCTCTATGTGTGGATCTGGGTTGTATAGGTTGATTGAAAATTTCAGTTAAGCGGACAAGCAATGTCGATTATGTAGATTATTCCAACTTTTTTTTTCTCGCATCACGATGTCAGGTGATTGGCCCGGATGCAATGATCCGTTTGGATAGTAACATACCAATATAAGATGTAATATTTTCTTTTTAAAACGGGCATTGAAATGTATCTATAGAAGGGCATCCATTTTTTTAAGAGTCCTAGGTTTAGGGCAAGTTGTTGATGTGTAATGCCCGCTACATCATTATGTCTGTGCGTGTATTCTCTCTGAGCTATTACGCGACAGCCATCAATAATGTGCTCAATAGATTCGTTGGTATCTCCATATAATCGGCACCAGTCAAGCAAGTCTTGATGTAACACGTGTTTGCAATAATTCCTGGTGCTGACAACCTTGTCCTGTATTGTAATGACGAATCCTTCCGTCTCTGGATACAGAACACCCTTTCTTAGCCAAATATTAGATGCCTCACTAGCCACTGCATTTTGATCTAACGTTTTCGGGTGCTCACCATATATGGCTTTCTGCCTCCATTGTATTTCTAATTCCTCTATGGTTTCTGCCCTGATATTCAAGGCCCCACCTGAGGACAAATTGAAGGGCGTGTATTCAAGATCCGCTTGACAGATGGTACTGTAGAGCGCAACATTTCGTTTGCTGTTAAAATAATCTCGCAACTGTATAACTTGTGGCTCGCACCTGCCCCCTTAATGCCGTGGTAGAACTACCCTTTCAATTACTGAATTTCGGTGATGCATTCGGTGCTTCGTCATTTCTACGCGAACAATTCTGTTTAACTTTCCAAGGTCGGTGTTAGAACATTTATTGTGTGTGTGTGTGTGTGTGTGTGTGTGTGTGTGTGTGTGTGTGTGTGTGTGTGTGTGTGTGTGTGTGTGTGTGTGTGTGTGTGTGTGTGTGTGTGTGTGTGTGTGTGTGTGTGTGTGTGTGTGTGTGTGTGTGTGTGTGTGTGTGTGTGTGTGTGTGTGTGTGTGTGTGTGTGTGTGTGTGTGTGTGTGTGTGTGTGTGTTGAAATTTTGTCACAGGCTTATACTGCCCAACATGTCGAAGGCAAAAAAGAAGAATTTTGCATCAAATTTCAACCAAATACTTAAATTTGTGACCAAGAGGAGTAATTTTTTACCAAAAAGACTAATTTTTCACAAAATACATTCATGTCTTCCCATACATATGAGTTTTCAACCAAAATGTTTTGTAATATGGTGTATACTCAAAAACCGAGTAGTGAAAATCTTTACAATTCCGTTATATGCCCATGGCTCATTCTAATTCTGAAGCTGAGTTAATATTGAAGATTTCAGCTGATAATTTTTATAATCTCTAAGTCAAATATCACAAAAATGTATACTTTAACATTATATAGTAGCGAAGACGAAATTTTCAAGGTCGCTGGACACCCAGCTTATAAGAATAATTCGCCGCTTCTTACCCCTCATAATTTGAATCTCAGATTCATCGTTGCAATTTTTATAATCATACGGATTACAATTTTCGTTGCAGTTAGTCAAAAGCGTTTGATTCCCATATTTAATTCAATCAGTAAAACAACATATTTTATCACCAATTAATTACGTACAACCTGCAGATATTCACTTTATATAATTAATTAAGTTCGAAGTAGAAAACGATTTTGATACTTGTCAAACATCAAATGTCACTCACGTACCATTACATTAGTGAAAACCAACTCTAATTTTTAAGAAAGTACTTAATGCACATCCCGAATGTATTTGTGAACAATTTTAATGTTGTGGTACATTTTTTTTTAATTCGTAACTAATTATTTATTTGAAATGCGCGGTGAATCCTGGGGAACATAACCTTTCTTCAGAATTAGGTTATACCTATATTTTGCGCACGTCTTCTGAGTCTCGAAGCTTTTGACCAATCAGCGCAAGATCTCGAGCGCGGGAGATTTGGAAACCGAATTAAAATCGCCTATATAGTACTTTTTTGCATTGATGAGAAAATTTCCACTTCGATTGGTTTAATTTGCAATTTAGTCTTATATACTTTTAATAACAAAATTTGTAGCTTTAAAAACTTGCGAATAATAGAAAAAGTTGGCTTTACGCCAATCGTTAGTGGTAAAAGTGAAGTGATACTCTAATCATTACTGAATATCACATAACCGACATTTATGTGAGTCCAACATTTTCAGCACTTGTATTTCTATAAACTAAAAATTTAGAAAGTTGAATTAATAAAAACTTTTTTTATTATACGATAGGTTTATGTGCTAATAATTGCGGATAATTAAAAATTAAGACCTCTTTCTGACAAAAAAATCTTTAATCTCTAATATTATTTTTTTATTGTTTAAATTTATTCAAGTAATTATAAATTATTCGCTTACTTTTTTTTTAAATTAACAGATTTTAAAATTCATAATCATTTATAAAATTTTCACTGAAAAAAAAGCCACGAGCCCATTAAACAATAACAATTTTGCTTCGTTAATACAAAACAACTTTTTTATTTTTATCGTGTATCTGATGTTATATTTTTAACAGAAAATACTATTAGCACATTTTTTCGTAGCGCTCTGACCAATCACAGGCATCGTAGAAAGTATACCTAAGAACATCATGACCTGATACCTCAGTTTCAGGTCAGCCCTGAAGATGTGAACTGCAATGTTCACGAAACGTCGGTAAACAATTCGTAGTTTTTTACACAAGTGAAACCCGAAATATCTCTTTTTATCAAAATGAATCATCGTGAAAGCATAAAATCTATTGTCAAGGAACTCTACGGGGAGAGTATTCTTACTAAAACCAACACCTTTAGTAAGCTCAGGACTTCTCAAGGTAAGCTACTAACATCCTTAGCTTTTCTGAAACGGTGCAGAGACGACAAAATAGTCCCAAAATTCTTACAACTGAAAAATAATTTGGGAACATCTAAATCCAAATCGATTCTGCATAATACAAGTTTGCTTCTCGTTAAAGAAAGAATACAGCATACCGAATTTCTTTTGCACACTACCTCTAAAAAACTATTAAAAATTCACCTTTTCCTATCAAATACCCTCAGATTTTACATTTGGTCCACATTGGACCGCATATCGTTTGACCAATCCCAACGGATTAAAGAGCTTTCCACCTAAAAACAAGAAACAAAATTTGACAAATTACTTCCAGTAAAGCAAACTCAACTGAAAAATACAGTAAAAAACATCTCTGACCACCCTCTCAACAACGAAATGATTTCAACCTTATCTAAAGGACATAATTTTGCTGTAGCTCCATCGAAAATCCCAAAAGAAGAAATAGTCAGCAATTTAGAATCCACAATATATACCCTTTCACCCGAAAAAGCGAATGACATACGACGCAGGACGGCCAACATTTTACGCCAAGCTCAAGTTCCATCCTCGAACTTAACGGAACAGGAAAAACCGCAATTAAAGAACTCAATCAAAATAAAGATATTATAACATTACCCGCAGACAAAGGCAACACAACAATAATAATGAATAAAGAAGACTATAACAACAAAATCATGGACCTTCTAACTGACAATACATACAAAAAACTTAAAAAGGACTCCACAAAAACAATAGTAAAACAAAGACTCTTCTCAAAGACTCTAAACTTGACAGCGAAACAATATCTACTTAATACCTACTAATCCCATCTCTCCAAAACTTTACGGGCTCCCACCTACTAATCCCATCTTTTCAAAACTTAAAGGGCTCCCAAAAATCCACAAGGAAAACATTCCATTCAGACCGATCGTCAGCGCAATAAACTCACCAACTTACAACCTAGCACGCTTTCTCGCTGAAAAACTAAATCTTTTTACAGGAAACTCCATCACTCACGTCCAAAACTCATTTTACTTTATTAAGAAGATACAACAGATTCACATTCAACCCCAAGACATCATGGTGAGTTTCGACATAGTATCTCTTTTTACGAAAGTACCAATCTCGGATACAATTAATATTATTAAATCTTTCACAAACTTCCCTTCCGAGCTTGTACCTTTGATAGAACAATGTTTCAATAATACTAACTTCTTGTTCAATAACCAATTCTACGAACAAACCTCAGGGGAAGCAATTGGATCCCCAATCAAACCTGTAATAGCCAATGTCTTTATGGAACATCTAGAAACTAAAATCTTCAACGAAGCCAAACTTAAACCAGAATTCTGGTTCCGTTACGTTGATGACACATTTGTCATCTGGCGACATGGACGAGATGAACTAAATTAGTTTTTCGATTTTATCAATCAATTACATCCTAATATCTAGTTCATCATGGAAATAGAACAAACCGGAAAATTGCCTTTCTTGGACGTATTAGTTTACAAAAAACCTGATAACAAATTAGGACATGAAGTTTACAGAAAACCCACGTATACAAACAGATACCTACATGCCTCCTCCCACCATCACCCAACTCAAAAACAATCGGTCATCAACTCCCTTGTATACAGAGCTGTCTCCATAACAGACAAAGATAATTTACAAAAGGAATTACGAAACGTTAGACAAATCCTAATACAGAACGATTACAGGATCAAAAAAATTGATAAAGCAATAAGAAAACACACTCAAAAAAGCAAGTCAACACAACCTAAGAAAGAAACAGAGAGAAAAATGACCACCATCCTACCCTACATCCAAGGTGTCACAGAACAAATAGGAAGAATTCTCAACAAACACAACATCCAAACCATATTTAAACCACCTGCGAAAATAGGACAACTACTAAATAACCCCTTCAGTGGTCCAGGAGTATATAAAATCCCTTGTTCTTGTGGCAAAGTCTATATTGGAGAAAACGGGAGAGCGGTGAGCCAACGTATGAAGGAACATGAAAGTAAACTCAGGCTAAAACATTTCACGCAATCAGCACTAGCTGAACATCATATCGAACCAGGGCATAACATTTCTCATTGTTTGTGTCTCATCAACTTCATTTTGCCCTTATTTTTATGAAAAGAACCTCACAGCACCAGTTCGAGATTTGAAAAACTCGTTTTCACCGAAGTGACACCGGCACACGAATAACCGTTAGGAGGTTATAGTTACACGTCGTGTTGGGAACTTATGACCTATCACTTGCTTGTCACGAATTTTTTTAAATCCATAACCACTCACTGAACGCGTTTTTTTATCCATTTTCAATTATTGTTTAACTGTCATCAGTGCACCATGCAGCAGACGAAAACAAACAATTTACTTTGCGCGCACGCGCGTGGCCCTCGGCGTTTAGCGTCCGCTCCATCTGTGATGGGCAGAAGTACTAATTTGAATCCCCTCCATGCCTCTCAACTCCCCGCGCCCAGGGTTCGAAACGATTGAGATATTAGTTACATTATTTCTAATCGATCTCAATTGGTTATTTATAAAAGGATTGTCATTCAGTTATTAAATTAAAAATTGTTGTGCAATTTTTGGCTTTTATGTCATTTTATACTATAAAGATAATAATTGATCATTAGATATTAAAGAATATAAACAACAATTTTTGAAAAATTTTAGGATGTGCTCGCGCTTTTTACCACAAATCGGTATAGATTTCAAAAAAAACTTTACAAGTTGGTACAGTCTTCAGTTATATTTAAAATTGTCACCGGAAATCAGTTATTTTAAAAAAATTGGTTTAGAAGAGGATTTGCAATCTTTAACCATTTTTTATCACGTTTTGTTAGGATTTATCTCCTAAAATTGCGAGTTTTATTTTTAAGAGTCATTAGATTTCAAAGAAATACATTATACATTATAATACATTATAATATTAAATGTCGCTTGTGAAACGTGTTGATTCTACTTTCCTAACAGGATTAAAATCTCTATTTCCTGGTAGTGAAATATTCAAATAATTTGAAGAAGTTTGGGGTCCAGTTCCGAATAGCTGAATTCTCCGATTTTATTTAAGCTCCGCATACTTATGTACTTTGATGCGCTGATTACGAATTTGATAATGAAAATTGGTGACTAAGCCGATTTTTAACTAGAGGTGAAACCATGAAAAAACCATAAAAGTCATAGTTATGTAAGCCAATATGCAAAATGTCGCAAAATGTTCTTCACAAAAGTTGTAGCTCCCATTGAGGCTCATATTTTTTGTTTCGAATTTTTCTTTCTGAGAGTGATAGTTTCCGAGAAAATGAATGATATATCAATTTTCATGAAAGAAAACCCCATACACATCAGGGATTTTTGAGTTTATCTCAGCAAATAAGCAAAATCCTGCAAAAATTTTCAGGCACAAGTTGTAGATCTCATTGAGATACCAATTTTCTTTTTTAAGCATTTTTTTCCACGAGTGATAGTTTCAAAGACAATTAGTGATACATCTAACAATCGACTATTTCGGTACTGTGCATTACCGTGGCAACAGGCCCTAAGTGGCAACAAGAGTAATAGGGTTGTTTCACGATTTTAAATAAAATAATTTCTTAATACATAAGTTTAATCCGAATCGAAGGTGCGTTCTAATTTTTTTTCTGTTGATTCGTTTAACAGAAAAAAATTATTAAAAATTGAAGGCGGTAAAATTCAAATTGGTGTAACGTGGGTGTCACGTGACTCCGAGGTTCTCATCATTATCTATCATGTGACGATGCGGCTTTAATGAAAACCATAAAAACTAGAGAAACTCTTGATAAAGCGGTTAGACCACGGTCTGCTGCCAACTCTGACTATTTTGATTTGATAGCTTTGTTTGTAAAGGTTTATGTGGTCAAAAAAAGTGATCCTGTTTTAATATTTGGATTAAGAGTCGGTAGTACGTTGAAAGAAAGCATTAAGTCCGATTATTAACACATTTTAAAATCGTAAATATTTACGAATTGTTCAGTAAACATGACTATATTTAAGCACTTTTGAAATTAGTTCTTCATACATACCATAAATATATCTATTTTCGGTAGATTTGCAATATTAGCTTTTAATAAACCCTCCTTTGACATTTTCTTAAACAATATTTTGCGACTTCTATTTACGATGGACACATAACCCTGTCCAATCGACATCGTGATAGAAAATTCATATTTTAACATTAAATTAAAAATAGTAAACAATATGTAAGAAATATTTTAAGGGCGTTTTTGAAATTACAGAAATAATACTGGTCAAATCCCTACCATTTTCCCCTACCCATTTCCAGCTTCTCATGGGGAGCCGAAAGGCACCCCTGTGGCTGGCAACAGAAATAATGTTGGTCAAACTATACCTCTTTCGCAGGTCCCGTGGAGGGGGGGGGGGAGACACACCTGTGACTGGGCACAGAAATAATTTATCTGTTAATTGCTGCCATTTTTCTATATACCAATTTTTTTTAATTCATACAACTTGTATAATAATAAAAATTAATATTATTCGTAGTATTTAATACATTGAAATTTATATACTAATATACATGTATTAACGAACAATTCACAATTTATTTTAGAAACATTATTTCTTTTAATTATTCAAATACAACATCTTATTGCGGCAATATAATATACAAATAATTTGTGATGAAAAAAATGAAATGAAAAAAAACTCCTTAGTGGATGGTATAGAAATCTTTTTTTTAACTTACAGTTTTTCAGGAAAAAGATTGGGTGCTTTTCCTTTAAGGTACTAGAGAGATCGAAAGAAGAATTTTTCAGAAATACGCGCACTATAAATTATTAATTAATTAACAATAATTTTTAAAAAAAATAATTCATAGCTCCATCTAGCCTGAAAAGACCTTAACAATTTCTATGATGATAATACAGATTCCTTGAAAAATTTGACTTGTAACACCTGGCAAAATAATGCGTGGATTTCTGGAAAAAGATTCTTGTTTCAATCTCTCTAGTAGCTTAAAGTGAAAGCATCCGACCGGTAATCGGATGTTCTGTGGTTCGATTCTCAGCGGAGCAAAAAATATCTTTTTCCAGAAAAAATTGAATTTAAAAAAATTTCGATTTATAACTCCATCTAGTCTGAAATAACACTAAGAATTTCTGTTATTCTCAGATGATAACACAGATTCCTTGGTATTGAACTTATCCTGTGGTTCCTCATAATTATTTTATACAAATATTTTGTAACATGCATTAAATATAAATAACATAACAAAAAAGTATTCGGTTTACTATTTTTCATTACAAAAAATAGACGCGCGCAAGACTACTAGTAAAATTAAAAATTACTAACTTGTCCTCGCTGGTCTCTGCATTTCTGACATCTTTCAGAATTTGAAGCTAATGATTTATGATATTTGAAATAAATACATTCATTTTATTTTCAAATAAGGCCAATATCCCAGTTCTCGCGTCGGTAATTTTATAGCTTTTCATCTGCTGTTAATTAATTAAGATTTTATATGAAAGAAGGCAACCACTGAAATTTTTAAACAACAAACCTGTTATTTTAATTTGCACTTGGAAACATTCCAAATTTAAAAAATTGCAACTTGTATTTTCAAAAAATTCTAAAATTAAGGAATCAAATTCAGAATAGCTCTGAAGTTGAAGCGCTTCAAATGAAAAATTGAACAATTTTGCATTTAGATATTTGTCGTGCCAAAAGTCAGATATCTGAAAAAAAAAAGGTTTTCTACGATTTTACAAATTAAAATATTATAACTGATCTCATTTCAAATGAAAAACATGATATTTAATGGAAAATGTTAAAATTCTCAACAACAACAAATTACCTTTAACCATGTTTTTTGCCAATTAGATTTTTTCGGACAGTAGAGCTGTAAAGAATGTTTACCCGGAAAAAATAAGCCGTGATTTATTAAAATGCAATCATTTTTAAAAAATTAGTGAGAACCGAAGGTCAGAGAAAATCATTTGCAAAAAACATGATTAAAATTTATGTTTGTGTGTAAATTTTAACATTTTTCATGAGGAATAATGTTTTTCCTTTCAAATGACTTCAGTTAAAATATTTTGATTCTTCAAATCATAGAAAAACTATTTTTCAGATATCTGAATTTTGGCACGGCAACTAAAACTAAAACTAAACGGCAACTAAAAAACATCGTTAAAATTAATGTTGTTTCGTTGTTGTAAATTTTAATATTTTTCATTTAAAAAAAATGTTTTTCCTTTCAAATGACTTCAATTAAAATATTTTTATTCTTCAAGTCATAGAAAAACTATTTTTTCAGATATCTGAATTTTGGCACGGCAACTAAAACTAAAACTAAACGGCAACTAAAAAACATCGTTAAAATTAATGTTGTTTCGTTGTTGTAAATTTTAATATTTTTCATTTTTAAAAAATTACTTTTTTCTCTCAAATAACATCAGTTATAATATTTTGATTCTTCAAATCATAGAAAACTATTTTTTCAGATATCTGACTTTTGCCACGGCAAATAAAACTAAAAGTAAACGGCAACTAAAAAACATGATAAAATTGATGTTTGTTTTTTGTAAATTGGAAAATTTTTCATACAGAACAAAATATTTTTTCTTTCAAATAACATCATTTATAATATTTGGGTTCTTCAAATCATAGAAAAACTATTTTTTCAGATATCTGAATTTTGGCACAGCAACTAAATCTAAAGCTAAACGGCGACTAAAAAACATGGTAAGATTAATGTTTTTTTTTTTTGTTGTGAATTTGAACATTCTTCATTAAAAAATATATATATTTTATGTTTCAAATAACATCAGTTATAATATTTTGATTCTTCAAATCATAGAAAAATTATTTTTTCAGATATCGGACTTTTGCCACGGCAACTAAAACTACAACTACACGGTAACCAAAAAACATGGTAAAATTAATGTTTTTTTTTTTAAATTTGAACATTTTTTATTACAAAACAAATTCCACTTTTGGGAATTTCATGATTATAGGTACTTTAAATTCAGTACATATTTAACATAATATTTTCAATAAAGTGTATTTTCTTGAAATTAGTGAAAATACAAAAAAAAGAAGATTGAGTAAAATATGAAAAAATTCAGCATTATAAATTTACTTTTACAAATAAAAAACATCATTATTTAATTTAATATTGCATTTTTTAAGCAATTTAAACAAGCCTGAAAAATTCCCAGACTTTAAAAAAATACCTAAATTATAGACCTCCTGGAAAAATAAAACTAAAAAATAATTTGATAAAATTATCATAAATTAAAATTTAATTTTTCACTTTAAAGCAAGAAAAATGATACATGAATTTTCAATCGAAAAGGATAAATTTTCTATCCGAAAAAGCGAATGTTCAACCCAGTTGATTTTTCAACCAAAAATATGACTTTTTAAGAAAGTAGTTGTATTTTTAACCAATTAGTTTAATTTTCAACGAACAAAAATTAAATCATAAAATATTTCTTTTCATTGTTTATGAGATGATAATGAGATATATTTGTATTGATTTAAACTGTAAAGACCACCACCTTTTAATGATTAAAAAAGATTAAACTTTAAGTAAAAGCTAAGTAGGTGAATTTTGAAACCAAAAACGCCAATTTTTTAGAAGATGTTGCATTTTTAACAAAATAGTTCAATTTTTAACAAAATAATTCAAATTTCAAGCAAAAATGACAAATTTGCACAAGAAAGTTCAATTTTCATACAAAACAGTTCATTTTCAAACAAGAAAGATGATTTTTCTACCAAAAATGATGAATTCTCAACGAAAAAAATTGTTATTTATACCAAAAAGATTTTAATTTAAAATTTTTTAAAATTGAATCAACCCGAAAGGATTGTGTAGCCAAAATTACCCATTTTTAAAAAACAGTTGAATTTTCAAACAAGAAGGATTACTTGCCTATCAAAAATGATGAATTTTCAATCCAAAATGACGAATTTTCTATCAACCAAAAAATATGACTTTTTAATTAAATAGTTAAATTTTCAGCAAATGATGTAAATTTTAAACAAAATAATTCAATTTTGAAGAAAAAACTTCAACCAAAAACAACATAGTTTAAATCTGAATCTTTAATTCAAAAGGATGAATTCTCTATCCCAAAATACGAATTTTCAATAAAACAGTAGATGTTTAACCAACAAAAGATTAATTTTAATGAAATAGTTCATTTTTCAAAAAAATTAATAAATTTTCAACAAAATGGTTGAAATTGCAACCTTGAATAATGAATTGTCAAACAAATGGTGTAATTTTCAAACAATAAAGACTAAACTTGAACAAAAAATCAAATAGTTGAAATTTTAAGTCAAAAGATTAATTTTTTAAGAGACAGTAGAATTTACGACCAGAAAAGTTGAATTTTCAACTGAAACGTTCTCTTTGAACCAAGAATGATTGGTTCTCGTGCTTCGCGCTCGATGATTTATTAATCTGGCGCTTCGCGCTCGATAATGTATTTACCTCGCGCTACGCGCTCGATCTTTATGCATAGACTTTTTAAAACTAAAGGTGAAAGCATCGACAACAGTAATTTGGAAATTGTGAATTCTCTTTTGTTAAGGCTCCTTCGGCCTTAACGAACACATTCTCATCACGTATCTCGTGCTTCGCACTCGAGTTTATCCCTAAAATGTTATATCATTCCCATAAATGTATATTATTATAACTTATAACTTACATTTGTATTAAAACAGACGTACTTTCATTATCCCGTTTGAAAAATGCGTATTCTTTAAAAAAATTGTGTTGTTAAACATTTTATTGCAACTTTAATCGTTTTTCCATCAATTGAATTTGCTCATTTCTAATATTTTTTTATGTTTTAAACTTTACACATACGGTCTACTGAGCAGCCTTACCGTAGATAGATATATGGATAGATATATATATATTTTTTTTTGTTGTTGAATTTTTGATTTTTCAAGAAAATTCCAAAATTTGTTATAATAATCTTGTAGGGGATTTTGAAGTCAAACTTTTTCTTCTCTGCCTTTTTTCATATCGTCCGCTAGTTGGCTTAAGGGCATGTGATACTTAGAAAATTGTCGATTTTACCAGTTTTAGGTTCCGACGGCTTTTTTTCTTTAATAATCAATATTTTGTCTTAAAAATTTGGGACATGATAGCGACCATGCTAACGGACGTCCCCATACACTTTTTTTTTTGGTTTAATTCAAAAAAGCTTTAATTTAGCAAAACCTGATTAATTTGCATAGCGCTTAGGAATTAGTATCGGTTTTACAAGTTTTAGGTTCCGACGGCTTTTTTTCTAGAATAATCAATATTTTGTCTTTAAAATTTGGGAAATGATAGCGAACATGCTAACGGACGTCCCCACACACTTCTTTGTGTTTTTTTTATCAAAAAATTTCTGATATTGCTAACAACGTACGTGTATATTTCGAGGTTATGTGTGTTACAATTCACCCGAACGTTACTTCCAAACTACAAAATATTTTTGACCGAAAACTTTGGACTTGCAAATAAACATAGTAACTAATCTCCCGGAACTAACCCTTTTTGCAGGCAATCAGAAAAGTTTATTTCATAAATAATTTCCAGATTATCGGAAAGGCAGAGATGAAAACCGACGTAACCTCAAAATAATACATATGGATAAAATTTTTATTTAGCACAATAAAATTTTTTGTTATTATCCCTCGAAAAAGAGTCCGGGGACGTCCGTTATGATATTTTATAGCATCTCCAAATTCAGTTTTTAAAATTTTTCATTTTTGTGGAAAAAAAGCCGGGGAAACTGTAAGTATCATAAATGTTTTTTTGAACCTAAGAACTTTTTTTGTAAATAAAATATCGAGCTGAAACTTTGGGAAATGTATTGGAGTACAATAAAGTACGCTTAGGTACTGCATTTTGGTAGGAACTTCACTGAAAATTATTTCATCTTTTTTCTGAACCTCAACATTTTTTGAACGTTCGAACTTTTTTTATGTATAAAATATCGGTTTCAAACTTTGAGAAATGCAAGAGCCGAAAGAAAACTACGTTGAAGTACAAAGCTTAATAATAAAAGATGTAAAAAGATATATTTTAACAATCAATTCCAACGGCATCAGCCGGTAACGTTGTACGCGAAAATACGAAACCTGGCGGCCACTAGACGAGGCTCTAGAGGGTTCGTATATTCGATTACAACGTTACCAGCTGATGCCGTTGGAATTGATTGTTAAAATATTTTTTTTTTTACATATTTTATTATTAAGCTTTGTACTTTAACGTAGTTTTCTTTGGGCTCTAGCATTTCTCAAAGTTTGAGACTGATATTTTATGCATAAAAAAAGTTCGAACGTTCAAAAAATGTTGAATTTCAGAAAAAAGATGAAATAATTTTCAGTGAAGTTCCTACCAAAATGCAGTACCTAAACGTACTTTATTGTACTCTAATGCATTTCCCGAAGTTTCAGCTCGATATTTTATTTACAAAAAAAGTTCTTAGGTTCAAAAAAACATTCAGTGAACTGAAAAACTGTGGTCGGTAATATAGGTATTTAGCTGTGTCACATGCCCTTAAACGGTTCTTTTTCGTGTGTTGATTGGTATTTTGTAAATACTCTCACTCCGGTAATTTTTGGTTTTATGAAAAAAGTAATCAGGATAAATTGTTCCACTTTTTGAATACTATAAATATATGAACAGAAAATTTTTGAATTTTGAAAGAAGTGGTCTCAAAAATATTCAAAATGCTCTCACTTTTTGAATTTTATATCCAAAATAACTGGCTAAGAAACTTGACCTTCAGTTTAGGACACTAAGAGAGTACCAGAGGCCAATCTGATACAGACAAACCGACAGACAGACACATTCGTAAAAACCTGTTTTTCTGATTTCGGGGGTCTCAAAACGTGGACATTTGACAAAAACT
>NC_046659.1:126482764-126501681 GCF_010883055.1 Belonocnema kinseyi | reverse complement strand
TCAAATTTTACCCAAATCTTACCTTCTCTGGTGAGAATGTAAAAATATTACTTTTTAACAAAATAGTTGAATTTTTAACCAAATATTTGAATTTTTAACCTAAAATGATGAATCGGCAATCAAATGGTTAAATTTTAAAACAAGAAAGACTGTCCAAACGAGTTTTTTTTTAAAGATCATACTTTAACAAAAAAATCAAATAGTGAAAATTTAAGGTCAAAAGTTCAATTGTTTAAAAGGCATTAAAATTGTCAACCAGAAACGTTTAAGCTACCAATAATTACGAATTTTCTATCGAAAATGGCGAAGTTCCAACAAATAATTAAATTTTTTTTAAAACATTCGAATTTTGAACCAAATTTTTTAATTTTCAGCAAAGAAGTACATTTTTTAACATAACTGTTTAATTGTCAACAAAGTAATTAAATGTTCAAACAAATTATTAAATTTTTTTCAAAATACATAAATTTGTAATAAAATAGTTAAATTTTCAACCTTCAAAGCCAAATTGTCAAATAAATGGTGGAATTTTCAATCAATGAATACTAAATTTTAACAATGTAGACGACCGTAGAATTTTCAATCAGAAAACTTCAGTTTCAACCAAGAAACATTTTTCTATCAAAAAACATTAATGTTCAACAAAACAGTGGATTTTTCCAGTAAAGAAAATGATTTTTTAACAAAATAGTTTAATTTTAAAGAAAATAATGAAATTTTCAATAAAATAAGGAATTTTTTCATAAAATAATTAAATTTTCGACAAAAAAGTTGAATTTTGAACGAATCGGTTGCATTTTCCAACAGAAATAATTAAATTTTATTCAAAAACAAAATATTTGAAATTTGAAGCAAAATTACTAATTTTTTCGAAGATAATTGCATTTTTAACCAGAAAAGTTTACTTTCAACCTATAAATATTATTTTTCTACCAAAAATATTAATTTTCTATCCAAAAAGATGAATGTTAAAAAAGTCTATTTTTTAACTAAAGAAGATTATTTATTAACAAAATAATTGAATTTTCGATAAAATAAATAAATTGTCAACAAAATGAAGAATTTGTTCATAAAATAATTACATTTTCGACCAAATAGTTGTATTTTTAACCAATCGATTGAATTTTAACCAAAAACAAAATATTAAAAATTTGATGCCAAAAAAACTAATTTTTTAGAGGACACTTGAATTTTCAAACAGACAATTTCATTTTGAACCAAGAAATATTATTTTTCTACCAAAAAATACGATTTTTCTATCCAAAAAGATGAGTGTTCAACACAAAAGTGGATTTTTCAACTAAAAAAGATTATTTATTAACAAAATAGTTGAATTTTCGACAAAATAATGAAATTTTCAACAAATTATTTGAATTTTCAAACAAGAAAGATATTTTTTGTACCAACAAATATTATTTTTCTATTCATAAATATGATTGTTAAACACAACAGTGGATTTTTCAACTAAAAAAGATTATTTATTGACAAAATAGTTAAATTTTCGACAAAATAATGAAATTTTCAACAAATTATTTGAATTTTCAACCAAGAAAGATATTTTTCTACCAACAAATATTATTTTTCTATTCAAAAATATGATTCTTAAACACAATAGTGGATTTTTCAACTAAAAACTTTTAATTTTTAACAAAATAGTTGAATTTTCGACAAAATAATGAAATTTTCAACAAATTAGTTAGATTTTCAACCAAGAAAGATTATTTATAAAAAAGCCGATTTATTAAGAAAATAGTTGAATTTTCAACCAAGAAAGATTATTTTTCTACCAACAAATATGATTTTTCTATTCAAAAATATGATTCTTAAACCCCAAAGTGGATTTTTTAACAAAAAAAGATTGTTTTCTAACAAAATAGTTAAATTTTCGACAAAATAATGAAATTTTCAACAAATTAGTTGAATTTTCAATCAAGAAAGATTATTTATTAACAAAATAGTTGAATTTTCAATAAAATAATTAAATTTTCAACAAAATAAAGAATTTTTTCAGAAAATAATTAAATTTGCGACAAAATAGTTGAATGTAAACCAATCGATTGAATTTTCAACCAAATGGACGAATTTTTCAACAAAAATGATTGAACTTTAAAAATAAAAAAATATTTGAAATTTGATGCTAAAAAAACTATATTTTTAGAAGAAAGTTGAGCATTCAACCAGAAAAGTTCATTTTCAACCAAGAAAGAAAACTTATCAACCAAAAAATATTAATTTTCTATCGAAAAATATGAATTCTAAAAAAAGTGAATTTTTTAACGTAAGAAAATTATTTTTTAATAAAATAGTTCAATTTTCAACAAAATAAAGAATTGTTTACAAAATAACTGAATTTTTAACACAATAGTTAAATTTGTAATCAATCTGTTGAATTACCAACCAAAAGGGCGAAGTTTCCAACAAACATGTTTGAACTTTAACCAAAAACAAATATTAAAAATTTGTAACTAAAAATATGATTTTTCTACCAAAAAACATGGTTTTCTATCCAAAAAGATGAATGCTAAAAAAATTGATTTTTTAACTAAAGAATTTTTTTTAAGTTTAATTTTCAACAAAATAATGAATCGTTCAGAAAATAATTGAAATTTTAACAAAATAGTAGAATTTTGCAACCAATCGGTTGAATTTTCAACCAAATGCGCGAATTTTCCAACAAAAAATCGAATCATTTTCAACTAAAAACAATTAATTTTTAACAAAATGGTTGAATTTTCGAGTAAATAATGCATTCTTCAGCAGAATGAAGGATTTTTAAGAAAATAATTACATTTTTAACAAATTAATTGAATTTTTAACGAATCGTTTGAATTCCCCAACAAAAATGATTAAACTTTAATAAAAATAAATATGTAAAATTTGAAGCAAAAATACTGATTTTTAGAAGACACTTGAATATTTAACCAGAAAAGTTTACTTTCAACTTATAAATATTATTTTTCTATCCAAAAAGATGAATTTGCAACAAGACGGTGGATTTTTCAACTAAAAACGACTATTTTGTAAAAGAACACAGTTAAATTTTCAACAAAATAATTAAATTTGTAAACAATCGGTTGAATTTTCAACGAAATGGGCGAATTTTCCAATTGAACTTTAACCATAAAAGCAAAATACTTATAATTAATAGCAAAGACTAATTTTTTAGAAGACAGTTGAGTTTTAACCAGAAAATTTCACTTTCAACCAAGAAAGATTATTTTTGTTCGAAAAAATATAAATTTTCTATCCAAAAAGATAAATTTTCAACGAAACAATGGATTTTTTCAACTGCAACAGATTATTGATAAACAAAATAGTTGATTTTTCAACAAAACAATGAAATTTTCAAAAAGATAAAGAATTTTTCAGAAAAGAATACCAAAAATTATGAATTTTCTATCGAAAAAGACGAATGTTTCAAAAATAATTCAATTTTCATCAAAATATTTCAATTTTTAAGCACACAGTTGAATTTTCAACAAGAATGTTGACTTTTGACCACGAAAAATGACTTTTCTACCAAAGCAGGTTAATTTTGACTCTAAAAGGGCATATTTTTCTGCCCAGAACAGTTACATTTTCGACAGAAATAGCAGATTTCTTAAGCTCATATTTGAATTAAATTAAAATAACAAAATTGGAATTTCCTAATATTTTAATAAAATGTTATTATTCTTGATGATTATTTATTATAGTTCCTCTCATACAATTTCCCTGACTTTTACCGGTTTTATTCCATATGCCCTATTTCCTAATTTTCCCTGACAAACAAAGTTTAATGATTTTTCCACGAGTTCCAAGTATTCCCTGACTATAATTTTCTCGGTTTTTTATATACCCGTCTCAAAAAATAGTTTCTTTAGTAGAAAATTCAAGTAAAACCAAAAAAACTCACTTGATGGTCATCAATCATTGGCTTTTTTGGAGTTTAGGTTTTAGGTTAGGTTTACGAACACGTTACGTGCGAGAAGTGGAATCGCCGGTAATGTAAATTCCTAAGTGTTCGGTTTATAAAAAATATTAGCATTTCTTATTTAATATCAGCATTGTTTTTCAGTATGATATTTATTTTATTCGAATAAAATTTCGTATAAAATAATAATATTATTTAGAAGCATACAAAATTAATAAATGTTCAAAAAGATCAAAATGGTTAGAAATTCAAAAGTCCCGCCAGTTCCGTGAATCCCGCTATTTGCAAGTCAGAAACAGAAACTCAGCACTCACAAGTCACGAAGGTTAGGTTTTTTGTTGTGACATTTTCGTAAATTAGGGATTTGTCCCCAAAATTCACAACATTTTTATAATTTTTCATCTTATGGAAAACTTGATCGGTGGATATTCATCAGTTGTAAAATTAATAAACGACGACATAATGGCTTCATCGGAAAAGTTCAAGAAAATAATAATAAATGCAGAAATGTAAGTATAACCTCAAAAGTATGGTTAAGTTTGGCCAGATTTTCTCCACTTGAATGACGCTGTTATTTTTACTTCACATGTTTGGAAATTTGGAAGATTTAGGATTGAAAAATTAACTATTAGTCATCAAAATGACCTAAATTTAAGAATTCTTATGTATACATTTTTTAAATTGAAGAGATTTCAATTGCAACTCTTTCAAATTATACAATTTCGCGTTCGAAATCTTTAAAATTGAAGAGAATTAAATTTGTATATTTAAAAATTATGCAAGTTTTAAGTTTTACCACTTAAAATGCTTAAATTTTGGTCATTTATTTTCAAAATTTCTTCAAATTGGAAGATTTAATATAGAATTTAAAAGTTACCTTTTGAAAAAATTTAAGAATTTTTAATTATACAGCATGAAAATTAATGTAGAAGAATCAGAAGTGAAAAGTTTACTTTTCGTCTTGAAAATCATAACAATTTAGGCATTTTTATTTGTACATTTTTAAAATTCAGTGTTCATAATTTTGAAAATTTTTGATAGAAAATTAAGCAATTTTTAAGTGTTTTAATGATATAATCGGTCATTTTTATGCTTTATATTCGAAATTTCTTAATTTTTGAAAATTTGCGATAAAAAAAATTTATTTTCAACCTTCAAAATAATCAAAATTTAAGAATTCTTATTTAAACGTTTTTTAACTTCTAGATTTTTCAATTGTATCTCTTCAAAATTATAAAACTTTGAGTTTTAAACATTAAAAATTGAAGAGTTTTTAATTTTTACAACTAACGGCTAAAAACTGTGGAAACTTAGTTTTAGAATTAAAAATTCTTCAATTTTAATTATTTACAAACGATTTTTTCTTAACTTGGAAGCCTTAGAATTGAAAAGTTAACTTTTGACAAAAACGAAACAAAATATTTTTAAATCTTCGTGAAAAATATTTAAAATTGAATAATTTTATATTTCAAATCGACAAAATTGAATAAATTGCAATTTTTTATTTTAAAAGTCTTTAAAATTAAGGAATTATTAATTTTTTAAATAAAAACTTTGAAAATTATGCAAGTTTTAAGATTTATAATTGGAATTTTCGTAAATTTGATAATTTACATTTAAAATTTTTTCAATTTTGAAGATCTAAAATTGAAAATAAATTATTTATACATCTTCAATGATAAATATTTAAAATTGAGTTATTTGAAATTTCAAATCATTAAAATTGAATAAATTTCAATTTTTTATTTTTAAACTCTTTAAAATTCAAAATTTTTTAATTAAACATTAAGCAAGTTTGAAGGCTTTTAATTGGATTTTTTGTAAATTTGATCATTTACATTAAAATTTCTTTAATTTGGAAGACCTAAAATTGAAAAAAAATATTTATAGATCTTCATTGAAAAATATTAAAAATTGAATGATTTTAAATTTCAAATCATAAAAATTGAATAAATTGCAATTCTGTATTTTAAAAGTCTCTCAAATTAAAGAATTTTAAATTTTTCAACAAAAAAATTAATAATTATGGCAGTTTTATGTTTTTCAATTTTAATTTTTGTAGATTTTTATAATTTACGTTCAAAACTTCTTCAATATAGAAGATCTAAAATTGGAAAAAAGAATTATTTATACATCTTCAATGCTAAATATTTAAAATTTAATTATTTTAAATTTCAAATCATTAAAATTGAATAAATTGCAATTTTGTATTTCAAAAATCTTTAAAATTAAAGAATTAAAACTTTGCAAGTTTGAAGGCTTTTAATTGGAATTTTAGTTAATTGGATCACTTGCATTTAAAACTTCTTCAATTTGGAAGATCTAAACTTGAAAAAAAATTATTTATACATCTTGAATGATAAAAATTTTTAATTGCATGATTTTAATTTTCAAATCATTAGAATTGAATAAATTGCAATTTTTTATTTTAAAAATCTTGAAAATTAAGGAATTTCAAATTTTTTAATAGAAAATTAATAAATATTGAAGTTTTATGTATTTCATTTGGAATTTTCATAATTTACATTTAAAATTTCTTCAGTATAGAAGATCTAAAATTGAAAAAAATAATTATTTATATATCTTCAATGCTAAATATTTAAAATTTAATTATTTTAAATTTCAAATCATTAAAATTGAATAAATTGCAATTTTGTATTTCAAAAATCTTTAAAATTAAAGAATTAAAAATTTTGCAAGTTTGAAGGCTTTTAATTGGAAATTGAGCATTTCACTTTTGATCTTCGAAATCGTCAGAATACAAAAATTTCCATTTTTTCATCTTTTAAATTCAAGAATTTTTCAACGTAATTAAAAAAATATAGAACTTTCAATTTTAAATCTTGAAAAATGAAAAATTGTGAATTGCAAATCGTCAAAATTGTATGACTTTAAATAGTAAATCTTTAAAATTGAAAAGTTTTTAATTTTGACACGTGGCAAGTTTCAAATCTTACAATTAAAAAATTATACCATTTTTATTTTTTATAATTGAATATTATTTAATTGAAAAAATTTAGAATTTACATCTTCACTTTTGATTTCAAAAATCATAAAAGAAATTTTATTTGTACACGCTTCAAAATTGTAAAACTTTAAGTTGATAATATTTAAAATTGAAGTGTTTTTAATTTTTAAATAAAAAAATATATAAAAGTTTTATGTTTTATAACTACAAATTCTATAATTTTGATGATTTGTGTACGAAATTTTTTCAGCTTTGAAGATATCGAATTGTAAAAAGATTTCAAATCTTACACTAAAAAATTCTATAAATCTGATAATTTCTATTCAATTATTATTTAATTTAAAAGATTCAGGATTCCTCTTTTTTGAAAAAAAATCTCCTTTTCGATTGAAAATTAAACCGGTTCTATAAAAATCGTCTTTTTGGCTTTAATTTTAAATAGAAATGCTTGGTGAAAAAATTAGATTCTTTGCATTTACAGAAAAACTTTTTTTTTAATTCCAGCGTTGAACATTTGTTTGTTTTTTAGAAAATTCATTTTTTTATTTTTGGTTGAAAAGTCTAAGATTATATTTTTTGTTGAAAATTCATCTTTTTTTTTTGTTTGTTAAAAATTCGTCATTTTGGATTGAAAATTACATTTTTTTAAAATATATTTTAACGTTTACTTAAATTTATGATTGTTAATTATATTTTATAGTACTTAAAATAGAATTATATATTTTAATTAATTAAAAAATCAATCAAAATAAGAAACCAGTGATTAGCCTGCTATTTTTTCTAATTTATCTAGTAAATATAAATAAATAAACAATTTTTTTCAGGATGAGGGCGGGCACTTCTACCAGAAAATATTTAAATATAGCTAAAGCAGCTGATAAGCGACTGATTCAAAACAGAATAACTTCCTTGGATCCAAATAACTGGTGGGAAATTTTTGTCCAAGAACGATATCCCGATGAAAAATGTTTGGAAGCTTTTAAATGCTCCCGAGAATCGTATCTTTACCTGATTAAAATTTTGAGGCCTTTTATCAGTCCCAAACCGGGGGCAACACCAATTCACAATTCTCTGAATTTGTTAAAAGGTAACAAGTAACTTTAAATTATTTTATTTTATTTAATTGGATAATTTTCAATGATTACAAATTTTTTTTTCATTATTATTATTATAATATATTCAAATACCAGCATTTTAATTTGGAATATTTTTTTGATAGAATAAAAAAGTTTTTCAGATACAAATTTTCTAATTGATTAATTTATTTTAAACAAAAAAATATCTTTTCTACCACAAAAGATGAATTACAAAAAAAAGACTTGAATTTTTGACCTAGAAAGACTCAAAAAAGATTAAATTTTTAAAAAATTCAAAACCAAAAAGATGCATTTTCAACTAATAAAGATTTTTCTCTCGAGAAATAAATAAAATTTTGTCTACATTGTTAAACCTTCAAGCCAAAAGACGAATTTTCTTTGGAAAAATTGAATTTTCAACAACAAAAAATTCTTTTTTCCAACAAAAATGAAACTTCAAACCAAGAAAATTACTTTTTTTTCCTACAAAAAAAAATTGTACAACTAAGAAAGATTAATTTTAAAAATTGGAAAAGTTACATTTTCAGTTAAAAAATTAATTTTAAAGGAAAAAAGCTTTTACACTGAAAAGTTAAATTTTCAATCAGACAAAAGATTTTAATAAAAAAAACATTTGTTTTAACAATTTAGTTTAAATTTTACCCAAGTAGTTAAATTTTCAATTAAAAAAGATTATTTTTCAAACAAAATAATTGAAATTTTCACAAAAGACATGATTTTTCAACTAAAATTAGAAATTATAATTTTATTATAAATAAATTTTCAATAATAACAGCAAAATTACTTTTTCCAACAAAAATTAAACTTTTTTAGTTGAAAATTTTTATTTTTTGGAAAAAAAAATAATTTTCTTGGTTTAAAGTTTAAGCCAAGAACATTATTTTTTTCCCAAAAAAGACAAATTTTCAAGTAAAAAAGATTAATCTTAAAAATGGAAAAGTTACATTTTCAGTTAAAAAATTAATTTATTAAACATGGCTTTTAAACTGAAAAGTTAAATTTTTCAACCAGGCATAAACCTTGAATAAAAAAAATTAGTTTTTATCAATTTAGTGTAAGCTTCACCCAAGTAGTTAAAATTTTCAATTAAAAAAGATTATTTTTCGAGATGAATTTTCAACTGAAATTATAAATCTTCAACAGTTAAATATTCAAACAAAGAATAATAATTTTCAAGTTAAAAGTTGTGTTTTTATTATTTTTTTTTTAATTAATTGTTTACTAAAACCGAGAAATTTTTAACAAAATACTTGAATTTTCAACCTAAGAAGATAAATTTCCAACAAGAAAGGTTCATACTTTATATTTCAATCAAACAAGACGAATTTTATAAAAATGAAAATTTTTTATTCAAGAAAGACATAAAAGTTTATATAAATTGTTAAATCTTCAAACCAAAAGATGAATTTTCTCTAGAAAAATTGAATTTTCAAACCGAAAATATGAGTTTTTTCCAAAAAAAATGAAGTTTCACACCAACAAAATGATTTTTTTACAAAGAAAAGAGAATTTTCAACTAAAAAATTTTAATCTTGAAAAAATGGAAAAGTTACATTTTCCGTTAAAAAGTAAATTTAAACAAAAAAAGGCTTTTCCACTGCAAAGTTAAATTTTCAACCAGAGATAAGCCTTTAATCAAAAAATTTTATTTTTTTGACATTTTAGTTTAAGTTTCACCCACGTAATTAAATTTTCAATTAAAAAAAGATTAATTTTCAACTAAATAGTTAAACTTTCAAAGAAATAGATAAATTTTCGTTTTCAAGCAAAGAAGATTAATTTTTAAGTAAAAAGTTGCGTTTTTATTTTTGAAAAAATTTAATTTATACCCAAAGAGATGAATTTTTAACAAAATACTTGAATTTTCAATCTAAAAAGATAAATTTTTAGATTGAAAATTCAAGTATTTTGTTAAGAATTTTTTTTAAATTGTTCAATCTTCAAGCTAAAGGACGAATTTTCTCTAGAAATATTTAATTTTCAAACAAAAAATATGACTTTTTAGTAAAAATAAAATTTTAAATCAAAAAATTATTTTTTTCTCAAAAAAGGAGAATTTTTCAACTAAATAATATTAATCTTAAAAAATTGAAAAGTTAAATTTTCAACCAGATATAAGTCTTGAATAAAAAAAAATTAATTTTGATCAATTTAGTTTAAATTTTACTCAAGTACGTAAATTTTCACAAAAGAGATGAATTTCCAACTAAAAATATAAATCTTCGAGAGTTGAATATTCAAGCAAAGAAAAAGAATTTTTAACTAAAAAGTTGCGTTTTTATTTTTTAAAAAATTTAATTTATACCCAAACAGATGAATTTTTAGATTGAAAATTCAAGTATTTTGTTAAAATTTTTTTCTAAATTGTTAAATCTTCAAGCTAAAGGACAAATTTTCTCTGGAAAAATTTAATTTTCAAACAAAAAATATGACTTCAGCAAAAATAAAATTTCAAATCAAAGAATTATTTTTTTCTCCAAAAAGGAGAATTTTCAACCAGATATAAGTCTTGAATAAAAAAAAAATTAATTTTAATCAATTTAGTTTAAATTTTACTCAAGTACGTAAATTTTCACAAAAGAGATGAATTTCCAACTAAAAATATAAATCTTCAACAGTTGAATATTCAAGCAAAGAAAAAGAATTTTTAAGTAAAAAGTTGTGTTTTTATTTTTTTTTAAATTAAATTTCTGCTAAAAAATATGAATGTTTAACAAAATACTTTAATTTTCAACCTAAAACGATAAAAAAAGTACGAAAAAGATGAATTTTTAACAAAATACTTGAATTTTCAACCTAAAACTTTATATTTCAATCAAAAAAGATTTAATTTTTACCAAAAAAAAAAAGGAATTTTAAAACCAAAAAGATGAATTTTCAACAAATGAAAATTTTTCTCTCGAGAAATAAATACAAGTTTATCTAAATTCTCAAACCTTCAAGCCAAAACACGAATTTTGTATGGAAAAGTTGAATTTTCAAAAAAAGAATTATTTTTTTCAACAAAAATTAAATTTCGAATGAACAAAAATTTTTTTTGCCAAAAAGGAGAACTTTCAGCTAAAAAAGATTAATCTTAAAAAACGGAAATGTTACATTTTCAGTTAAAAAAAAGTCTTGAATAAAAAAAATTAATTTTTATGAATTTAGTTTAAGTTTTACCCAAAAGTTGCGTTTTTATTTTTAAAAAAATGAAATTTCTATTAAAAAAGATTAATTTTTAACAAAATACTTGAATCTTCAACCTAAAAAAATCCCAAAAAGAACCAAAAAAATTAATTTTTAAGAAATGAATATTTTTCCCTCGATAAAGAAATAATTTATCTAAATTCTTAAAACTCTAAGCCAAAAGATGAATTTTCTCTAGAAAAATAGAATTTTCAAACAAAAAATATGAGTTTCTCTAAAAAGAAAATTAAATTTCAAACCAAGAAAATTCTTTTATTTTCCAGAAAAGGAGAATTTTCAACTAAAAAAGATCAATCTTAAGAAAATGGAAAAGTTAGATTTTTATTTATATTTATATTTCATTATATATATAAAAATATATTCTTATTTCAATAAAAAAAGATAAAATTTAAACCAAAAAAAAATTCATTTTAAACCCAAAAAGATGAATTTTCAAAAAATAAATATTTTTCTCGCGAAAAATTAATAAAAGTTTATCTAAATTGTCAAATCTTCAAACCAAAGGACGAATTTTCTCTGGAAAAATTGAAGTTTTAAACAAAAAATATGACTTCCCAACCAAAATGAAATTTTAAATCAAGAAAATTGTTTTATTTTACAAAGAAGAGATTTTTCAAGTAAAACGGATTAATCTTAAAAAATGGATAAGTTACATTTTCAGTTAAATAATTAATTTTAAAGAAAAAAGGGACCGGGGAAAACCGGGAAATGACAGTGAATTTATTTTTTGACCAGGAATCTTACAACATTTTGAGAATGAAAGTTTTGTCCAACTTTTATTTTAACCGTTTTTAAATATTTTCCTAAATTTTGATTTTTATAAATTATTATATAATTTAGTTTAGAATGCTTAATTCGAAAACCTTTGACTTTAAAAATGTTCCATTTTAGATTTTTAATTTGTAAGCATATGTTTTAATTTGAAGAATTTTAAAATGTAGTTTTAAAGGTTAAAAAAATTGTTACATTTGAAAATCGAAAAATTAAAATCTTTTATTATTATTATATATAATTTTAATATTATTAATTTTACGCATTTTCAGAAGAAAAATCTATCCAAGTACGATTTTAACAGTTTTTAAAAGAAATAAATTGCAGTATTGTGGATATAAACAATTAAAAATTAGAAGCATTTAAATAAAAACTGTCATGATTTATCAATAATATATTTTTAATTCAGAGTTTTTGGTATTCCATTATATTATTTTTTATGTTAAATTTATTCAATAAATGTATTAATATATTATTTTATATTTTTATTAAATTAAAAATATTGTTAGTCTAAATTATTTAATTTTTATCCTGTTTAATTTGAAATTTATTAATGTAGAAAAAGAATAAGTATTTAATATTCAGCAATATTACATTCTTCATTTGAGGCGAGTAAATTGAAACCAAATATTTAAAAGAAAAAAATTTGAAACTGAATTATTTTACATAGAACGGTTTGAATCTTTAGATTTTTGAAAAACTTTTAATCTTTTAGCGTTATCATTTTAATTGTTCTACTTAAAAAGTGTTTAATTTATAATTGAAATTGTTAAATTTTGACGTATAAATAACAATTGAACACTTCGTATTTGTGGAAAGAATTTGAGTCCTTTTAAGAGATATGTAGAAGTTTTGAGAAGATTCAAAATTAATTATAATTATTTCAAGTAATTTAAACGAAGTTCATTAACATTTTTTTAGTACTTTTAAATATATTTTAAAATTAATCGAGAATTTCCTACAATTTTTGAAAATCCAGGAAATAAAATAAAATCCTTAAAATCTTCCATGTTCTTTTTTGATCATTTTTTAAATCTCTTAAAATCTTTTTAAACTTTCTGTTAGAATAATTTTTCAAAGTGAAAAATCATTTTCAATTTTCCTAAGAATCTTTAGAAAATTTATATTCTTTTGTAGTCTTTCACAATTCTTAAAAAAATTATACATTTTTTGTTTGAATTCCGCAAAAATCGCAATTTTATTTTTAATTCGGCTGTGAATATTTCAAATTATTTCAAGTTCTAAATTTAATTCGAATCTTTTCAAAACTTCTAAATATCTCTTAATATTAGTCTATATTTTCACAAATTTTTAACCAGACATAAGCCTTCCATAAAAAATAAATTACTTTTGATCAATTTAGTTTAACTTTTATCCAAGTATTTAAATTATCAATTAAAAAAGATTAATTTAAAAAAAATTATAAATCTTTAACAGTTAAACATTCAAACAAAAAAAAAACATTTCAATCAAAAGTTGCGTTTTGATTTTAAAACAATTAATTTCTACTAAAATAGATGAATTTTTAACAAAAGACTTGAATTTTTAACCTAAAATGATACATTTAAAATTTTTTAAAACTGTCATACTTTAAATTTAATAAAAAAAGATGAAATTTATAAAACAAAAAAAGAATTTTCAAACCAAAAAGATTAATTTTCAACAAATAAAGATTTTTCACTCAAGAAAAAAATAACAGGTTATCTAAATTGCTAAACCTTCAAGCCAAAAGAGGAATTTTCTATATAAAAAGTACATTTTCAAAAAAATAACATCCCAACAAAAAATGAAATTTCAAACCAAAAAAATTTTTTTTTCAAAAAAGGAGAATTTTCAACGAAACAAAGATTAATCTTAAGAAAATGGACAAGTTAGATTTTCAATTATACACTGAAATGTCAAATTTTTAACCAGACATAATCCTTCAATAAAAAGCAAAAAAATAATCATTTTTAGGTAAAAAGTTGCGTTTTTATTTTAAAAAGAGAAGAAATTTCTACTAAAACAGATGTATTTTTGACAAAACACTTAAATTTTTAACCCGAAAAAATATATTTGCAACAAAAAAGGGTCATACTTTATATTTCAATCAAAAAAGATGATATTTGTACAAAAAAAAAGATGAATTTGCAACAAATCAAGATTTTGCACTTAAGGAAGAAATAAAAATTGGTCTAAATTGTTAAATCTACCAGCCAAAATACGAATTTTCTCTAAACAATTGAATTTTTAAACAAAAAAGATGATTTTTTACCAATAAAAATGAAATTTTAGACCAAAAAATTTTTTTTACAAAAAAGGAGAATTTTAAGAAATAACTTGAATGTTTTGATACTTTTTAAAATTTTCTTTGAATGTTCATTTTTCTGAATAAAAAGTCTTTACAAATTTTTCCAGAAATCTCAAGAAAGTTTTTTATTGTTTCTATATCTTTAAAACTTTTCAAAAGCTTGTAAATCTTTTTCGAAATCATCAAAAATGTACGTTTTGTTTACAATTTTTGAAAATCTTCTCAAACTCAAAATAGTTTTTTAACCATTTTCTAAACTTTCAATATTCTAAAAATTTTTTTTTAATTCTTTAAATTCTTCCAAAATTTTTCTTAAATTCTGCAAATTAAAAAACTTGGCGTTAAATATTACGGATTCTTTTTTGAAAATTTTGGAAAGCATTTGAAATGTTGAAAACAAATTTTTAAATATTACTTAGAAATAAATTTTTCCAAGTTCAAACTGAGTTTAAATTTTCCCAGGTATTAAAAAAAAGGTTTTTTATTTTTTCTTGAAGCCTTTTAAACTTCTCAAAAAGCTTCGAATTTTTTTTCGAATTCTTCCAAAATTTACATTTTGTTAAATCATTTTTGAAATATTTTCAACTTATAAATTTGTTTAAAACACTTTTCAAAATCTGTTATGACGATTTTAGAAATCTTTTGTAATCTTTCAAAATGTTCAAAAATATTCTCTTGAAATTAATTTTTCATCATAAAAAATCAGTTCAAATTTTTCCATGAGTTCTGAGATAATTTTTTTATCGTCGGGAATCCTTTCAAAATCAACAAAAAGCGTCAACAAATTTTATTTCTAAATATTTAAAAATGTATAATTTGCAATTTGAAAAATTGCAATTGAAAAAATTATTTTTCAACCCAAAAACAAGTTTTTAAGAAAATAGTTAACTTTTCAACTAACAAGATTAATTTTCTTCTAAAAAAGAAATCAAAATACCTGAATCTTCAACTAACAAAACTAAATTTTAAGCTCCAAATGGAATGGTTTTTTTTCCCAATATTAAAAAAATATATTATCAAAATAGATCATTTTTCAACAAAATGGATGAATTTTTCAATAAAGTGGATCAACTTTAAGCCAAAAAATAGGGGAATAATTTTGTAATAAATTGTTTTGAATAAAATTATTTTGGTTATCATCTGATTTTTCGTTGAATAATTTTTTATTGCAAATCATTAATGTTTAAATACTAGCTTTTTAATTTTGTAAAACTGTTAACATATAATATTTTTCAAACAAATAAAACAGTATTTTATATACAAGTTTACAATTTTTAAATGTATCAATTTATTTCAAACAAAAAAATGTCTTTTCTTTTATAAAAGATGACTTCCTAAGAAAATACCTGATTTTTTAATATAATAGTTGAATATTCAACCTAAGACGACACATTCCTAACAAAAAAAGTATCATAGTTTATATTTCAATCAAAAAAGAATAGAAAAAAAAATTTTTTAATCAAACAGCTAAATTTCCAAGAATAAAAAATTTTTCATTCAAAAAATGATTAAAAGTTTATCTAAATTATTGAATTTTCAAGCCAGAAAACAAATTTTACTTCACAAAAATTGAATGTTCAAACAAAAGATATGTTTCACGACAAACGGCGAATTTTTAACTAAAAAGGACGAATCTTAAAAAAACGAGAATATCAACTAAAAATATAAATCTTTAACAAAAAAAAGTGATTTTTTAACAAAGTGATTCAACCAAATCTTTCAAACAAATTAGTTGAATACTAAAGCAAAGAAAAAGGATTTTCAACCAAAATGATCCATTCTCTTTAAAAAAAGTTAAGCTTCTTTTAAAACAGATTAAGTTTTAAATAAAAAAAAATGAATTGAAAAAAAAAATTGTATCTTCAGTTGAAACAGATTTCAGACGAGTTTTTACAATCAAGATATGAATTTTTAAATATGAAATAAGTTCCTACGAAAAAAATGAGTTTTCCATCAAAGAAGATGAATTTTAACCAAAAATAATTACTTTTTAAATAAATTTTTTAAATTTTGAACCATAGAGTTGCAATTTTGTTAAAAAGATGAAATTTCTCCGAAAGCAGAAGAATTTTTAATTACAAAGCAAAAAGTTCAGTTTTTATCCAAAAAAAGATTCCAGTTGACTCTACGAGATTAAAAATTGATTTTTTTAACAAAAAAAGAAGTTTCTACGAAAGAAATTATATTTTTAATCCAAAAAGACTATTTTTTTCAACCAAATACTTTCATTTTTATAAAAAATAATTTAATTTTTGTACTCCAGAAAAGATTTTAGTTCATTTTTTAACTCAAAAATATAAATTTTGAACAAAAAGTAAATTTTTTACAAAATATAAACTAATTTCTGTTAAAGGAAGTGAATTTTAAAATAAAAAAGACAAACTTTCAAAAAAGAGTTGAATTTTCCACCGAAAAATTACATTTTTATTAAAAAAGGATGGCATTTCTTCTAAAATAAATGAATTAAAGAAAAACAAAACTTAAAAATTAGTTAAATTTTCATCCAGTGCAGATTCCAGTTCAATTTCTAAAACCAGAAGATCATAATAAAAACTGTGAACAATTTGCAACCAAAATGAATGTCTTTTTAAGAATATTATTAAATTTTCAACCAAAGAATAAAATTTATACCTAAAAGAACAATTTTAGGACCATTTTACTATTAAATATTTCGAAATTTTATACTAAAGGCCTTGATAGTCAGTTTTGAATTTAATAATTTTGGATGTAAGTATAAAGCAATTTTCGATTGAAAAGCATGAAACTGTACATTTTCAAAAAATTAAATCATAACATAACAATATTGTTTTATATTCTTTATCTTCATTTTTGATTTTGTATTTAAGATCTAAAAATTCTCCGATTTTTATTTGAAAAATTAAATAAGTAATTTCAAATTGAAAAATATAATATAATAATAATAATAAAGTAAATAAAAAATTGAGTTTAAAATAAAAAACGATGAAAATTAATCTATCTGAAATTAATCGATTTTAATTTACTTACAATAATTTAAATTTTTAAGTGTTTGAGTATAAAAAAATTCTAATAACACAATGTTTGGTGACCAAAATTTTGTTCAGTTTTAAATTAATGAGTTTCCCATTTAAAATTACTATATATTTCAAAAGGTTTTTTTTATTTTAAATCATTTTTCATTTTGGAAAACGTCTTGTAATCAGTTTTAATGTTAACTTGTAATTTTATTATGCCATTTCAATTAAAAATTCTAGAATATCAGAAACATGGCATCTGAAAGATTCAATTTAGCTTTCAATATTAAATTGTCAAAGTTAAATCGCTTTAAATTCAAATTATTTAAATTTAAAAGTCTTGAATCTTAATTATAAAATTTTTAACGTTTTACATTGTCATATTTTTCATAAATCCAAAAAAAAATGTTTTGCAAAAATATTGTAGGGAAGTTATTTTGATATAAAAGCAAAAATTGCTGAGAATTATATTTTTTTTAGGAGTGAGCGTGGAAAAGCAAGTGGCGCTCATGCTCCACAAATTAGCATATTGCACAGAATACTGTGTAATGTCCACTATGTTCGGTGTCCACAAATCAACGACCCACAAAATGTTTTACAAAGCTATAACTGGCTTGAACAAGTACATTCTCCACAAAGAAATTAAAATTCCAAACTCCGCGGAAGCTGTCGAAATTTCTCGACATTTCGAGGAGAGAACGAGAATTCCCCAGATTCTAGGTGTCCTGGACTATACGCACATTCCCTGTGTGCCCTGTCCAACGATGCTTAAAGAATTCACAAACAGTGCAAAATATGCCTCCTTTGTTCTCCAAACAATCGTGGATTCCAACCTTTGGTAATAAACTTTTCAAATCTATTGCAGGGAGGCCCCTTTCCTAATTATCCAAATATTTTTAAAACTGAAACTTTTTAATTATCTTTCTTAAGGGCATGTGACACAGCTAAATACCTATATTACCGACCACAGTTTTTCAGTTCACTGAATGTTTTTTTGAACCTAAGAACTTTTTTTGTAAATAAAATATCGAGCTGATACTTTGGGAAATGTATTAGAGTACAATAAAGTACGTTTAGTAATACTGCATTTTGGTAGGAACTTCACTGAAAATTATTTCATATTTTTTCTGAACCTCAACATTTTTGGAACATTCGAACTTTTTTTATGTATAAAATATCGGTTTCAAACTTTGAGAAATGCAAGAGCCGAAAGAAAACTACGTTTAAGTACAAAGCTTAACAATAAAAGATGTAAAAAAATATATTTTAACAATCAATTCCAACGGCATCAGCCGGTAACGTTGTACGCGAAAATACGAAACCTGGCGGCCACTAGACGAGGCTCTAGAGAGTTCGTATTTTCATGTACAACGTTACCGACTGATGCCGTTGGAATTGATTGTTAAAATATATTTTTTACGTCTTTCATTGTTAAGCTTTGTACTTAAACGTAGTTTTCTTTCGGCTCTTGCATTTCTCAAAGTTTGAGACCGATATTTTATGTATAAAAAAAGTTCGAACGTTCAAAAAATGTTGAGGTTCAGAAAAAAGATGAAATAATTTTCAGTGAAGTTCCTACCAAAATGCAGTATTACTAAACGTACTTTATTGTACTCTAATAAATCTTCCAAAGTTTCAGCTCGATATTTTATTTACAAAAAAAGTTCTTAGGTTCAAAAAAACATTCAGTGAACTG
>NC_046659.1:126475696-126482664 GCF_010883055.1 Belonocnema kinseyi | reverse complement strand
CACTTGAGAAGAAAATGTCAAGCAACTAAAACAGATCAGTTTTCAATCATACATTTGTACCCCTAATTAAAAAAAATTGAATTTTCCACCGAATAAAAAGTACTTTTAAACGAGAAGGATGAATGTTGACAGAATTGTTGAATTTTGAAGAAAATGATTCAGTTTTGAGCCAGGTAGTATAATTTTTGACGAAAAAAAAGAACCATAAAGATAAAAAGTATAAATAAAAAAGTTAACTTTCAATCAAGAAAGATTATGTTTAAAAAATGGGATTTTCAAAAAAAAAAGATTATTTTCAAGAAAACACATGAACTTTCGACAAAATTTTTGAATTTGAAAACAAAAAAGACGAATTACTTAAATAACAGTTAAATTTCAATTCCCCAAATTTGATTTTTTTAACAAAAAGGTTAATTTCCTACAAAATAGTTAAGTTAAAAAAAGTTGAATTTTCAGTTAAAAAAGAAAAAAGTTCGCCCAAAAATTTTACAAAAAAAATTCAATTTAAAATAAATAGAATTATTGAATTTTAAACACACTGATAAAATTTTTAACCAAATAGTTGTGTTTTCAGAGAAAAAACATTTAATTTCTAGCAAAAGAGATTAATTTTTAAACCAAAGACGAATTTTTAATAAACGAGTTGATTTTTCAACCGAAAAAGATTTTTCAATCATGAAAGAAAAAATTTTCAACTAAACTGTTAAATTTTCAACCAAAAATAATGTTTTTTTAACAAAGCTGTTGGTTTTTTTTTACAAAATGTTAAAATTTTCAACAAAATTATTATATATTTTAAATAAAATAGAAAAATTCTCAAGAAAATAGTCGAATTCTTAACCAAAAACGATTTTTCAGTCACTAAAGAAAAAAATTTCAACCGAATTGTTGAATTTTTAACTAATGGGGATGACTTTAACAAAACTGTACAAATTTTCTATAAACTGACACAATTTTCAACCAATAATAAGGTTTTAACCAAGAAATATTAATTTTGGCCGAAAAATGTATTAGTTGATATTTAAATAAAAAAATCTTTTAATTATAAATCAAAAATATTTGAATTCGGGCAAAAAAGACGAATTTTCTACAAAACAGTTGAATTCACTACAAAAAAAAATTAATTTTAAACAAATAGTTGTACTTTTAATTGAAAAAAATTGAATTTGTACCAGAAGAGATCAATTTTCAAACCATAGCCGAATTTTCGACAAAAAAGTTGACGTGTCAACTAAGAAAGATTTTTCAGTCAAGAAAGAAAAAATCTCAACCAAATTGTTAAATTTTCAACCAAAGATGATTTTTTTTTTTACAAAAATGTTGAATTTTCTACCAAATAAAAAAAAATTTCATTAAAATAGGTAATTTCTCATCTAAAAAGGTAATGGTTGATATTTTAATACAAAAGATCTTAATTTTAAAACCCAAAAAGTTGAAATTTCAACGAAATCATTGAATTTTCAAATCAAAATGATAAATTTTTCAACCAAATAATAAAATGTTTGATAAAAAAATATAAATTTTAAACGAAACATGTAATAGTTGATATTTCAATCGAAAAAGATTGTAATTAGAAAAAAACTGTTGTATTTTTATGACCCTCCCCCCCCCCAAAAAAAACATTAAATTTCTACCAAAAGAAATAAATGTTCAGACGAAAATGGGAATTTTCAACAGAGTTAATTTTTCAATTTAGAAAAATAAATTATCCACAAAATAGTTGACTTAAAATGGTTATTCGGCCCATTAGAAATTAAATAAAAAGAAGAAATCAATTAAATTAAAAAATAATACATTAAATAATATAAAATAATAATAATTACAATAAATAACAAATTGAATAAAAATAATAAAAATTAAATTAAATAAAAATAAAAAATGGGAAAAGAAAAATTCGGAAAACCACAATTACGCTAAGAGGGTCAATTTAGAAAAGTGATTAAAAATGTAATTACTTTGTTGAAATTTAACTATTAATTTAACTATCATGTTGAAAATACGGGTTTTTGTCTAGAATTCGATTTTGAAGAGAAAATTGAACTATTACATTTTTGTTGATAATTTATTTTCCCCCTCATTTTTTAATAGGTATTTTTCTCTCTAATGCGTCAAAATATAAAAGTAAAATAAGTAATAGATTTCTGTTCGAACTTAAATAAAAAATTTATCTTTTTTCAAATGAAATTTTTAATATTTGGCTAAAAATTTACATTTTTAGCTTTAAAAATTCAAACTGTTTGTTTGAAAATTGATCTCTCATTGTTCAAAATTTAACAATTTGAAGGGAAATTGCTCTTTTTTAATAGAAAATTCAGCTGTAATGTTGAAAATATACGCACTTTGTTAAAAAAATCGATTTTTTAATAGAAAATGATCTTTTTCTTGGAAAATAATCTTTCTTGTCCAAAAGTTGTTCTTGTCGGTTAAAAATTTAAGCATTCCATTTAAATATTTATTATTTTAGTTGAAAATTTAGCCTTCAGGTTGGAAATACAATTACTTGATTAAAATCTTTTGTTTCAAATTATTCTAACTTTTTTAATTATTCTAAAATATTTTTTAGATGAAACTTCGTTTTTTTTGTAGAAATCAATGTTCTCGGTTGAAAATGAATCTTTTTGGTCAAAAAATAAATAATTTCATTTAAATATTCATCGTCTTAGTTGAAATTACTTGGTTTGAAATTTTTAACCATTTTTTTACGTTAGTTTTTTATTTCGTTTAATGTAATTTTTGAAACTAAAAATTTAACATATACCAGTTAAATATTTAGAATTTTAGTTGAAAATTTATATTTTAGGTTTAAAACAAAATTACTAAATTGAAATTTGAACACATGTTAATTTTTCTTTTGAAGATTCATCATTTTAATTAAAGATTCATTTCTTGCGTTGAAAAATGAGCCACTTGATTGAAAAATGGTTTATTCTTTGGATGAAAACGAATTTTTTTCTGATAATTGAACTATTTTGTTGAAATTTTTTTTACTTTTTGATTGATTTTTTTTCAATTGAAAACGTAACTATTATAACAGTTAAATATTCCATAATAGTAATTAAAAACTCACTTCTTTGGCCAAATATACATTTTTTGACTACAAATTCCATTAATCAATTTTTGGTTGAAAAATGATTTTTTTTCAGTTGAAAATTCTTTTTTTTTTTTTTCTTTGGTAGAAATTAGTCTTCTCGGTTGAAAATTCATCTTTTTGATCTAAAGTACAACTATTTTATTTAAATATTTATCATCTTATTTAAATATTTCATAGTCTTGTTTAAAAAATCATCTTTTTGTTTAAACTTTAATTTTGTTGACTCAAAATTTAATTATTTAAATTTTTGTTTACAATTTATCTTTTTTTCAGTAGGTTCAGTAGGTTAGGTTCAAAATTAATTTTATTAATTAAAAATGTAACTTTTCTATTTTCGGTTAAAAATTTATCTTTTTTTTTTAGTTGAAAATTCAACTATTTCGTAAAAAAATTCATGTTTTTTTTTTTGAATTTTATTTTGCAGAAAACTAATCTTGTTACACAAGTGAATCTAGTGCCTTTATTTCAAATATTCTAATTTTTCTAACTAAAACTTGAACTTTTCCATTTTTGTTGAAAATTAATATTTTTTAATGGAAAATGACCTGGAATTATAAATATAAAAATTATGCCAAATGGTAATTCGGAAAATTAAAAATTAGGCAAACTCACAATTTGTGAATTAAAAGAAACAATTAAAAGAAAAAAAAAGAAATCATTTTTTGGGAATAAGTATTTCGATAAAATAAAAATTAGTTTGAATAAAATTAGGTTAAATAAAATTTGGCGAATATTCATGAGACCCTCTAATTTGATAAAAATTCAAAATTACTCACAGATGGAAGAACTTGTTCGCCATATTTGTATATATGAGAGTCTTGGAATACTAGATTAGAATTTCGTCCTCCACAGTGTCTAATACTGATATCTCTGAAACTGGAAATAATCCAACTTAGAATTTTATTTTTTATGTTTAAAAAATTTTTTTTATCACTTAGAATTAATTAATCATGGCTGTTTTAGTCGAGGAAAAAATTCCCGATTTTAAACATTTAAAATTAAAGCTTCATATATATTAAAAAAAATTAAACCGTCAACAATTTACACGTCTAAAATGGAAGCTTGTAACAACTTTTAAATTAGAAGTTACATTATTGAAACTATGCAAATATTTTTAAAGACCCTCGAAATTATTTTTCAAAATAGAAAATCTCTTTAAATTTTACCAGGAATCATAAAAAAAATTTGTATGATCTTGAAACAGTTGAAACCTTTCAAAATTCTTATAAAGCTTCATCATTGTTATAAATCTTTAAAAAATCAACATTTTGTTTGACATTTTTTGAAAATTGCTAAATAAATGTTTAAATGATTCTAATTTTTCCTCAAATTTCAATACTAATTAAAAAATTCCTTAAAATGTTCTACATTATTTTTTTATGATTTCGGAAATCTTTAGTCTTTTTGAATATTCTCTTAAAATTAATTTTTAAAAATAAAAAATCATTTTCAATTTTTTTAGAAATCTTAATAAGTTTTTTTTTATTCTTTTAAAACCTTTCAATATTAAAAATTAAAATTGTTCTGAAATTGTTTCAAGTTTTGAAGTAAGTATAGATCTTTTCAAAACTTCAAAATAATTGTTAAACTAACTCGAATTGAAAAAAATAAAAATGGATTAATTGTTCTTTATTATTCAAAATTGTTAAAATTAATAATTAATCTACATTTATTTATTCATAAGAATTTATTTATTTTTTAAAAATTTTGAAATATTCTCTTAAAATTAATTTTCAAAAGTAAAAAAGCATTTTCCATTTTCCTAGGAATCTTAATCAATTATTTTATTCTTTTAAAACCTTTGAATATTAACAATTAAAATTTGTCTGAAATTTTTTCAAGTTTTGAATTGAGTATAAATATTTTCAAAGCTTTAAAATATTTCTTAAACTAACTAGAATTTTGGAAAAATTAATAAAAAGGGCTTAATTGTTCTTCATTATTCAAAAATTGCTTTTCTTCAAAAATCTATATATTGTTTTACATATTTTGAAATTTTATCAAGTTCTAAATTAAGATGGAATCTTTTCAAAATTACTTTTAAACTTATTCAAAATTTTCTAATTTAATAATTACTAAATATTTACTTATTCATCAGAATTTATTGATTTTTTTTAATATTTTGAAATATTCTCTTTAAATTAATTATCCAAAATAAAAAAGCATTTTCCATTTTCCTAGGAATTTTAATAAATTATTTTATTCTTTTAAAGCCTTTGAATATTAAAAATCAAAATTTTTCAACTTTTGAATACAGTATGAATCTTTTCAAAACCTCAAAATATTTCTTAAACTAACTCGAATAAAAAAAAAATTGTCTTCATTGTTCTTTATTCATAAAAAATTGTTTTTCTTCAAAAATCTATATCTTCTCAAAATTACTTTTAATCTTACTCGACATTTTTAAAATTAATAATTACTCAATTGTTATTTATTCATCAGCATTTATTTTTGTCTTGAAATATTTTTAAATACTCTGTTCAAAATTAATTTTCTAAAATAAAACATATAATTTAAGATTTTTCCAGAAATCCGGAAAAAAACTTTTCATTATATTAATTTCTTTTAAATTCCTAGAAACTGCAAAATTTTCTTTCAAAATCTTCAAAAATCTATATTTTATTTGAACTTTTTAAATTTTTAATTCGGTTTGATCTTTTAAACTTACTGGATTTTTCCTTAAATTGGGTTATGTTTGATTAAAAAATATAATTTTAACAGAATATTTAAAAAGCTTTCAAAATAAAAACGAATTTTGATGAATAAATAACAATTGAACCACTAACAATTTAGAAAAAAAAATCGAGTAAATTTAAGAGATATTTTGAAGTTTTAAAAATATTTAAACCTAATTTAATGCTTGAAAAATTTTCAAACAATATTAAATAAAATGAAGACAACATTTTTTCGCAATTAAAAGCTTTTTAAGCATTTTAAAAATAATAACATTTTTTTGTTAATAACCCGATAAAACTTAAAAATGATACTTTAAAAATTAATTTTAAGAAAATATTTAAAACGGTTTTAAAAGATTAAACAAATTTTTTAAAAGCAAATTGGAAGACTTTAAAATAATTTTTGTATTTTTCAGGATCTATTAAAAGTTTTACAAAAAATTCAAATAATTTTAAAAGAAAAAAAAAACCGGAAATAGAATGTTGAAGCTTTGTAAGGATTTTAAAAGATGTTTCAATACAACTCTTCTTTAAGATTCATGGCAAAATTGAAAGTTATTTTTTATTGTAAAACATAAATTTGAAACGAAAATTTAAAAAGATTTTTAAAGAAAAATAAGTTTTGATGCATGACTAGCAATTGAATAATTATTAATTAAGAAAAAATTGAAGTTTAAGAAATATTTTGAACATTTGAAAAGATGAAATTTAAAACTTGAAAAGATATCAAAATTTGTTTAACGAAATCTACATTTTTGGAGTTTGATAACAAAAAATGTAGAAGCTTTCTAATCATTTTGATAGATTCTAAAATAATACAAATTTTTATTAAAATCCCTAGAAAAATTGACAATTTTTTAGAGGTTTCTAAGGAATTTGAAAAGTTCGACGATAATAAAAAAAATTCTCAAGATTCATGGAAAAATTAAAACTGATTAAGGGCATGCGACACAGTGGAATTCCTACATTACCAACCTCTTTTTTCTATTGAACAAAATTTTTTTTTGAACCATAGAACTTTTTTTGTAAATCAAATATCGAACTCAAAATTTCAGGAGAGCATTAGAAGACATTACCCTACGTTTATGTACTGCATTTGCATCGAAATTTGGCAAAAAATTTCAGAAATAATTTTTTTTTTAAATTCCGATTCAAATGCAGTACATAAACGTAGAATAATGTCTTCTTATGTTCTCCTCAAA
>NC_046659.1:126462192-126475596 GCF_010883055.1 Belonocnema kinseyi | reverse complement strand
ATATGTGTCTCAATTTTTTCTAGTGTCGAATAGTCTTAGTTATTGGCCGTTGAAAAGCAGTGTACCGGTAGTGGCGTTTTGGCCGTTTAAGGGTTAATATTTCGTGGAAATTTTTAAATGTCTTACATTTATTTTAAGAAAATATTTATTAAGATTTCAAAACATTTGAAGATTTCCGAAATTTTCAAAAAAGAATCTGGAAGATTTGAAGGGAATTTTTTCAATTTTGCAGATTTTTTTCTAAAGTTTTCAGAAAAAATTCGAGTTAGAAGAGATATTTAGAAATTTTTAAAAAATTTTTAAAAAATTCAAACAAAGGGCAGATTTTTGAAGATTTCAAAATACAATTGTGAAATTTTTTAACATTTTAAAAGGTTTCAAGATAATAAAAATAATTTTTAAGGTTCCTGGGAATATTGAAATTGATGCTTCATTTTTTTAAAATCAATTTTCATATAATATTTGAAAAGATTATAATACATTACATGAAAATTTCAAATGTTGTCAAAAATGAATCTGAAAAATTTTTAAACAATTTTAGGAATAATTACAGTCATTTTAAAATATATTTAGAAATTTAGGCTTTAGAAGAGATTAATAATATTTTAAAAATTCAAAAAATGTCCGAAAATTTGAAATTTTTCTTTAATGTTTGTTAAATCCTCTAAAATAAAAAAATAAATGTTTTTAAGATTTTCTAAATACTTTTTTGTCATATCTGAAATCTTGAAAAATATCCTTAAAATTTTTCGAGAAACCTAGAAAAATTATATTAACGAAAATTACAAAATAAATAGTCAATCGAAATTTTTATTTTGTATTTAAAATTAATTTTTTCTTCAAATAATGATTCTTCTAAATTTTTTTTAGTGTAAATTGAACAATCTTTTTAAAGTTCGTCCTTTTAATTTAAAAATTCACCTCTTTTGTTAGACATATAATCTTTTTTTTTTAATTAAAATTGCAAATGTTTGATTTAACTAATTTGTTAAAAATTCATCATTTTGAATGAATTAAAATTTGTTATTTAAAATTTAAACTATTTTTTAGTATACTTATATTTTTCGTTGAGAATTCATATATAAAATCAATGTCTTGTAGAAAAGTCGATTTTTTAAATGAAATCGGCTGTTTTTTATTTGAAATTAAACTCATTTTCGGCTGAAATATAAATAATTTATGACACCTAATTTTGAGAATTCGCCTTCTTTAGATGATAATTTTACTATTTTGCTTGAAATTTTATTGAATTTTAATTTTATTTTGTTAGTAGAAAAGTACTATCATTAATTAAAGCTTCCTCTTTTTTAGTTACAAATTAATTTCTGTTTTTGAAAATTCAACTATTTGGCGGAAAATTCGTTTATTTTTTAGTTGATAATTTATTTTGCTAACTGAAAATTGACATATTTTATTTTGTTGGGAAATTTATCTATTTAGTTGAAAATGTATGTATTAATTAAAAATTATTATTTTTTTATTTGAAGATTTATCATTTTAGTTGAAAATTGACTTTAACTATTCAATGGTTTGTGGAAAATTGACCTTTTTGATAGAAATGAAATCTTTTTCGTTAAAAAAATGTTCGCTTTTGTAGAAAATTCAACTGTTTTATTTTTTGTTAAAAATGCCTTTCTTACGTTAAAAAAATATATGTTTAGTTAAAAATTCGTTCTTTTTTTATAGAAAATTCAACTTTTGGGTTGGGTATTCCACTATTGGCGCGAAAATTCATATTTTTGGTTGAAAGTTCATCACAGTGATTTAAAAAATAATTTCTTTGGCAGAAAATTCGTTTCTTTTTAGTTGAAAATGAATTACAAATTTAGGAAAAATTTTGTTTCTTAATGTAAATATGGTAACGTTTTTAGTACGTTTCTAGATGATTAATGTTTTCGATAGAAAATTGATCTTTTTGTATAAAATTTTATGTTTTTAGTAGAAGATTCAACTTTTTTATTGAGAATTCTTGAATTTGATTAAAAATTCGTCTTTTTTAGTAGTAAATTAATCTTTTTATTTAAAAATTCTTCTTTAGATAAAAATTTAACTTTTTGGTTCAAATTCTTGAATTTTGTTAAAAATTCGTCATTTTTGGTAGTAAACTAATCTTTTTGTTTAAGAATTCATATTTTTTATTTGAAAATTCAACACTGTTTGAGAGTTCTTGAATTTTATTAAAAATTCTTCTTTTTTGGTTTTAATCAATCTTTCTCTTTAAAAATTAATTATTTTAGTTGAAAATTTAACTTCTTGGTTTAAATTTCTTGAATTTTGTTAAAAGTTTTTTTTTGTAGTAAATTATTCTTTTTGTTTAAAAATTCATCCTTTGTAGTACAAAATTCAACTATTTCGTTGAGAGTTTTTGAATTTTATTAAAAATTCAACTTTTCGTTTTATATTTCTCGAATTATGTTAAAAGTTCGTCATTTTTGGTACTAAATTCATCTTTTTGTTTTAAAACTCATCTTTTTAAGTTAAAAATTCAACTTTTCGATTGAGAATTCTTGAATTTTATGGAAAATTCGTCTTTTTTGGTAGTAAATTATTCTGTTTGTTTAAAAATTCTTGTTCTTTAGATGAAAATTTAGCCTTTGATTCAAAATTCTAGAATTTTGTTAAAAATTTGCCATTCTTCGTGATAAATTAATATTTTGACTTTAATGAATCTTTTTGTTGAAAAATTAATTATTTTTTAGTTGAAAATTCAATTTTTTGATTGAGAATTCTTCAAATTTATTAAAAATTCTTCTTTTTTGGTAGTAAATTATTTTTTTTTATTCATCTTTTGTAGTTCACAATTCAACTTTTTGGTTGAGAGTTCTTGCATTTTGTTAAAAATTTATCTTTTTTGGTTTTAATGAATCTTTCTGTTCAAAAAATTTTTTTTTTTAGTTGAAACTTCAAGATTTTAGTTACGAACTCTTGAATTTGATTAAAAGTTCGTCTTTTTTTTTGTTAGCAAATTAATCTTTTTGTTTAAAAATTCTTCTTTTTTAGTTGAAAATTCAACTTTTTGTTTTGGATTTCTTGAATTTTGTTGAAAAAATCGTCATTTATGGTAGTAAATTCATCTTTTTGTTTTAAAATTCATCTTTTTTAGTTAAAAATTCAACTTTTCGATTGAGAATTCTCGAATTTTATTGAAAATTCGTCTGTTTTGTTAGTAAATTAATCTTTTTGTTTAAAAATTCTTCTTTTTCAGTTGAAACTTCAACTTTTTGGTTTAAATTTTTTGAATTTTGTTAAAAATTCCTCATTTTTATAGTAAATTCATCTTTTTGTTTTAAAATTCATCGTTTTTAGTTAAAAATTCAACTTTTCAATTAAGAATTCTTAAATTTTATTGAAAATGCGTATTTTTTACTAGTTAATTAATCTTTTTGTTTAAAATGTTATCTTTTGTAGTGGAAAATTCAACTTTTCGATTAAAAATTCTTCAATTTTGTTAAACATTCATTTTTTGGGTAGAAAATCACTCTTTGATTAAAAATGTTTCCTTTTGGTTAAAAACTTAACAGTTAGGTTTTAAACTTAAATTGCTTTTGCAAAATTAAAAATAAAATTTTTCTTTCTTTCTTAAAAATTCAACTTTTTGTTAAAATTGAACTATTTAAAAGTGTTAAAAATGCGTTTTTTTCTTGAAAATTGATTTAGTTTTGCTGAATTTTCAACTTTTGGGTTTAGAGTTCTTATATTTTGTTGAAAATTTGTCTTGTTGGTATAAAATTAACTTTTTCATGACAATTTTATGTTTTTGATTTGATAATTCAACTGTTTTGTATAGAAAATGCCTCATTTTATCTTAAAAGTTCAATATTTTAGTTAAGAAAAATTAACAATTTGTTACAAACCTAATTGTTTTTTATAATTAAAAATGTTTTTAAATAAAAGTTTAACTATTTCAATTTTTACTAAAAATTTACCTCTCGTAGTTTAAAAATTCAATAATACCCGTATTAACTATTCATTACAGATTTTTCGATAAAAATTCAACTATTTTTTTTTAAATTCATCTTTTTGATTTTAAAATTCACCTGTTTTAGTGGAATTTTTTTCTCTTGGACAAAAATGAAACTGTTTGGTTGAAAATTTTAAAAAATTATTGAAAAGTCATACTTTTTAATTCAAACTTCTGCTGTTCTGTTGAAATTTTAAATATTTCGTTGCAAAATTTACTTTTAGTTTTAATGCAATATTTTGGGACTAAAAAAAGAACTGATATCTTTTCTGGGTAAAACTTTAACTTAAAAAAAAGGTTTGGTTAGATTAAAAATTCATCTGCCTTAAGAGAAATTTTATCTTCCTTGGATAAAACTTCAACTATTTGGTAGAGAATTTAACTATTTTGTTTAAAACACGTACTATTTGGTTGAACAAATTCTTAGTTTTGGATTGAAAATCAAATTTTTTCGTAGAAACTTATTTGTTGTTATGAAATTCATATTTGGATCTTGAAAAATCGACTGGAATCTTTTTTGGATGAAAAATCATCTATTTTTTATTTTTAATAAAAAGTCATTTGTTTTAAGAGAAATTTAATCTTTTTTGGATAAGAATGCAATTATTTAATCCAGAATTCAACAATTTTATTAAAAAGTCATCATTTGTTTAAAAATTCGTCTTTTTGCATTGAAAATTCGTTTTTTTTAGCAGAAATTTATTTTTTGCTTAAAAATTAATATTCTGATCGTAAAAAGTCAACTGAAATCTTTCGTAACAGGAAATTCATCTATTTTTTTTATTTTAATTTATGTTTTTGATTTAAAAATCATCTTTTTTAGTAGAAATTTAATTTTTATGAAATTGCAACTCGCTGGTTAACAATGATTATTAATTGTTTGATTATTCAACTATGTTGTTTAAGAGATTCGGGTGAATCACTTTTTTAAGAAATCATATTATTTTTTTTTTTTTTAGATTTATTGTTTGATAATTGAGTTTTTGTAGGGAAAATCCGTCTTTTGGCTTGAAGGTTATACAATTCAGAAAAACTTTTATCTCTTTCTTTTGTAAAAAATCTTTCTTTGTTGAAAATTTGTCTTTTTGATGAAAATTATTTTTTATAAATTTAATATTTTCTTATTGAAGTATAAACTATGAGACTTTTTAGTTAGGAATTATTTATCTTTTTAGGTTGAAAGTTCAACTAATATGTTAAAAATTCAGTTATTTCTTCGAAAATTCAATTATTTCATTAAAAAGCCATCTTATATAATAGAAAATATATTTTTTGTTGAAAATAAATTAATAAATATGAAAATGTTGAATTTGTGTCTCAAAAACTGTTTTATTGCGTTAATAAAGGATTATATGTTAAAAGTATTAGACGATTAAGATGCTAGTATTTAAATATTAATACAGAAGTGGGGGGGGGGGGCAGAAATATTTGTGTAGGTTTTTTTACAACGGTGAGGGGGGTCGTACAGAGGACATATAATCCGTTATGTAATTTAAATACGGCCCCGAACTCACGAAACCAAAAACCGTTGCAGACAACTAGTCTGTCCGGCGGTTTTCATTTTATCGCGGTCTACCTGCTCGTCTTACCCTCTCCACTCGACTTCCCCTTACGTGGCTCACTGAGCGAGAGCGCTGTGTCGAGCCTTGCCAGCGGGGCTCCCCTTTGTCGCAATAAGGAATAAAATAGCAAAAATAAAAAGGTTCGAACTTTGCAATCAGCATTTAAAAAGTATTAAATTCGGAATCTACGTTCTTTTTGTCATTTAAACGATATGTCACTTGCAATCAAAACATTAAAATTGGAATAATTTATCGCTATCTAGCATTATGGAATTTTTCGTAGTTTAGTTGAAAATTAAACAGTTTATTTTGTAGAAAATTCATCTGTTGACAGTTCAACTGCTGAATCTTGTTGAGAATTTAACTGTTAAAAATTAAACTGTTGAAATTTGTAGAAAATTCGTGTGTTGTTAATTAAACTTTGGAATTTTGTAGCAAATTTTTCTCTGGGCAATTTAAATTTGTAATTTCAAAAGAATATATGAATTCTTACCCAATTGCCTGGAAGAATTTTATACTTGAGAAGATCAATTTTCAACCAAAAATGAAATAGTTTAATTTTCAGATTGAAAAATTAGTTTTTCACAAAATAATTCATTTTTTAACCATATACATAAATGTCACACTAAATTGATAAAGTTTGAACCAAACAAGAATTATTTTTTGTTAGAAAATTAATTTAAAATTTAAAAAAAAAAAACGATTTTTCAACCATAGAGATAAATTTTCAACAAAAATGCTAAATCTTAAACAAAAAAATGAATTTTCAACAAATTGGTTCAACTATTAAGTTGTAAAATTCATTAATTTTCAGCTTCCAATTCTTTAAATGAATGTCATTTTAATTATTCCTTTTAAATTGTTTAATTTCACATTAGAGTTTGCAATTAATTATCGAACCAATCTTTGTTTTTAATGATTTTTTAAAATATAAAATGTTATTATAATAAACACAATTTTTTATTTATTATCTCCAGTTTTAGAATAATAGAAATATTAAATAATTTATCATTAATAATATGTATAATTAGATCTAACTATTTTAATCCATATTATGCAAATAAATGTATTATTATTTTGTTTGTAGAAATTAGGAGTTTATATAGTAATAATTAGAGGATGATCTTTAAATTCAATATATTCTGTATTAGGAGCAGAATTAAATTATCATGCTTTTGATTTAGCTGAAAGATAATCTGTATCAGTAGTTACAATTTTTATGAAAATTTAATTCTCTACGGAAAAATTAAAAGAAAAAAATATATGAAATTCTCTAGTATCAAGTTTTAATCTTTTATAAATTTAAATCTATTACATTCTTTTAATTTTAAGCATAAGTGGAGTCTTCGAACTTTTTAGTTTATTGCATAGTCAAATATTATTATTGATAATTTAATGAAATATTACTAATTATTAACCATTACATTGAGTATAAATATATTATCTAATTTTAAATCTTAGGGAAAAATATTTTAAAAATTAATTTGATTAATTTATCGTATCGATATTCAGGAAAAGTTCCACGAAAAATAATAATAATATCATTTATTATTAAACTTGTGATAAAAAATAAAAATTGTAACTACAAATTCTGATTCTCTTTCAGCTAAATCAAAAGAAGCAGAATTTAATTCTGCAACGATTATAATTAACAATATTATATATAATTAAATTGATTTAAAATATAATAATATTGATATTAAATAGCTCCTAATATAGATTATATTGAATTTGATGATCATCCTCTAGTTATTATTATATAAATACCTATTTTTTTGTAAATATAATAAATTTAAATAACATGGATTAAAATAATTAGGTATAATTATTCATATTATTAATTAGAAATTATTTAATAATTATATTATTCTACAAACTGGAGATGATAAATTAAAAATCGTGTTTATTATAATATCATTTTATACATTTTTTTAATCATTAAAACCAATGCTTTGTTCAATAATTAATCTTAAACTGGAATGTGAAATTAATTAATTTTAAAGCATACTTTTAAAGAATGGGCAGCTGAAAATTAATGAATTTTACAACTTATTATTTGAACTACACTGTTGAAAATTCATTTTTCTTTTGTTTAAGATTGATCATTTTACTTGAAAATTCATCTCTTTGGTTGAAAAATCGTTTTTTTTAAATTTTAATTACATTTTTTAACTAAAAATAATTCTTGTTTTGTTCAAACTTTACCATTCGAGTGTGAAATTTATCTCTTTGGTTATAAAATGGATTAATTTGTTGAAAACTAATTTTTCAATCTGAAAATTCAATATTTCATTTTTGGTTAAAATTGATCTTTCAAAGTATGAAATTCTTCCAGGTAATTGGGTTAAAATTCATATATTCTTTTGAAATTCCAAATTTAAATTTTCCACAGAAAAATTTGCTACAAAATTCTACAGTTTAATGAGCAACACACGAATTTTCTACAAATCTCAACAGTTTAATTTTTAATAGTTAAGTTCTCAACAAGATGCAGAAGCTGAATTATCAACAGATGAATTTTCTACAAAATATACTGTTCCATTTTCAACTATACTACGAAAAATTCCATAACGCTAGCTAGCGATAACTTAATCCAATTTTAATGTTTTGATTGCAAGTGACATATCGTTTAAATCACAAAAAGAACGTAGATTCTGAATATAATATTTTTTAAATACTGATTGCAAAGTTAGAACAGTTTTATGTTTGGTATTTTATTCCTCATTGCGTCCAAGGGGCCCCCCGCTGGCGAGGCTCGACACAGCGCTCTCGCTCAGTCAGCGACGTGAGGAGAAGTCGAGTGGAGAGGGTAAGACGAGCAGGTAGACCGCGATAAAATGAACACTGCCTATTCTATCCGAGCCCTGCAAATGAGTTTCAAGGCCTTCTATTAAATTGAATTTTTTTTAATTTTTGTGCTCTATGGTCTTTTCTTCTACCAGGAAAGAAGAAACATAGAGGGCATCGATGTTCCCTACAAAATTGCAGGTGCAACCATTTATCCAATACTTCCCTGGTTAATATCAGGCTACCCAGCACCAACCACAGCCTCAGAAGTTGTCTTCAACACACAAATGGAAGAAATTTTAAGTTACTCGGAACAGGCAATAGCCAGACTTCGAGGCAGGTTCATATTCCTGAGTCAAACGATGGACGTTAGTTTCAGATACGCACCGGCAATAATTGCCGCTTGTTGTGCCATTCACAACATTTGTGAAAGAAATGGGGATATATTCTACGCCCAATGGCTGGAAGAATCAATCGAATTGACCAAAAAATTCCGACAGCCGGATAAAACCTTGGATTTGAGGATTATCCCAAAACAGGAGGACCGTGATCATCGCGAGGCGATAAAAAATCATTTAAAAACGGGATCGCTCTTACTGGAAAGCATCGACTTCGAAGAATATGGTGCGCAAGAGAAAATTTCTTTTTCTGATGACGAAATGAAGTAACGTTTAGAAAAATTTTGGAAATTTCACTTTATTCTATCTCTGCATTCAAAATAAAGTCGTAAAGTGCTCACAAGGGCCGTCCACAAACTAGTGAGGTACGTTGATTAAAAATTCATTTTTCTTCTTTACAATTTAACTATTTTGTTGAAAATTCATTTCATTTTCAGTAAAAAATTAATTTTTTCAATTGAAAATTTAATTATTTCATTTTTGGTTAAAAATCAATCCTTTCTAATCTTAAATTGAACTGTTTTAGTTAAAAATTAAACTATTTGGTTGAAAACATAATTATGTTGTTCAAATTGCAACTATTATGTTAAAAAGTAATATTTTTTTCAAAAATTCTACTGCATTATTGCAACTGTAGCCAGTTTCTTAAAAAATCCTTTTTGATTAAAAATTCATCTTTCTTCTTTATAATTTAAGTATTTTGTTAAAAATTCATTTCGTTTCCAATCAAAAATTAATTTTTAGCAATTAAAAATTTAATTATTTCATTTTTGGTTTAAAATTGATCCTTTTTAGTTTAAAATCGAACCTTTCTAGTTAAAAATTAAACTATCTGTTATTTTTTGAAAAAGTAACATTTTTTCAAAAATTCGACTACATTATCGAAAGTATGACCAGTTTGTTAAAAATTAATTTTTCATTAAAAATTTATCTTTCTTTTTTACAATTTAACTATTTTGTTAAAAATTCATTTCGTTTTCAGTAAAAAAATTAATTTTTTCAATTGAAAATTTAATTATTTCATTTTTGGTTAAAAATTGATCGTTTTTAGTTGAAAATTTAACTATTTCGTTGAAAATTTAATTATGTTGTTAAAATTGCAACCATCGTGTTAAAAAGTAATATTTTTTTCAAAAATTCAACTACATTATTGAAAGTATGACCAGTTTGTTAAAAATTCATATTTGTTCTTTACAATTTAACAATTTTGTTGAAAATTCATTTTGTTTTCAGTAAAAAATCAATTATTTCCATTGAAAACTCAATTTTTTCATGTTTGGTTACAAATTAAACCATTTGGTTGAACGGTTTGTTTTAAAATTGATCTTTTTCGGTTAAAAAATTTAATTTGTTAAAAGTTGAACTTTTTAGTGTAAAAAAAACTTTTCTCCTACTTGCTTAAAAATTGATCTATTATTTTGAAAAATACAGTTTTTTTTTTAAATTGTTGGATATAAAATTCATCACTTAACTATTTCTATTTTTATTGAAAACTTGTATTTTTTAGTTAAAAACTCAACTATTTAATCAGAAATGTATTTATTTTGTTGAAAATTTGACTATTGGATTAAAAATAAATCTTCTATTATAAAAAAAATAGATTGTTTTTGTTAAACATTAACTTTTCTGTTAAAATATTAAACCGTCTTTTAAAAAATTCGTCTCTTTGGCTTGAAAATTTAACTGTTTGGTTAAAAGTTCAAATATTTTATTGTTAAATGCAACTCTAAAGTTAAAAATTAATTTTGTTTATTGAGTATTCGTCCTTTTGGGTTTAAAAATTCATCCCCTTTCGGTACAAAATTAATCTTTATTACTTGAAAATTCACGTATTTTGTTGAAAGTACAATATATTGCGACTCAAAGTTTCATAAATTTTAACACTTTTCATATTGAATTAAAAATCGTATTAGAAATATTTTTATGAAAAATAATTGATTCTCCTATTTTCATAAAAAAAAATAATCACCCAATTAGGTAACAAAAAAATAGGCCAAGATTAGTAACCTAGTTTCTGAATGTCCCTTGAAATTCAAATGACTATTTTCTTTGTACTAAAATAATCTAATGACAATTAAATTAGTTTGTTTCACCTCAAATTTTTTCTGGATTTCTCGCATACTAAATTCCACTGCTTAAATTGTCATTCCTCACATCTAAACCCGAAAATCTGAAATTAGAGCATCTTCAGACTTGACCTGTCGATATTTTTTGAGCCGAGAAACGGAAGAGCCAAATTCTGAGCTATGTATTCCTTTGATTGATTGGTCTCTCCTTATCTAAAATTGAGCTACCGCTTGACAAAAAATTGTTATCTGGAAGAGGATTGCAAGTGACACACACACACACACACTCACACACACACACATACGGGACGTTTTTCCAAGGTGTGGGAGTTGAGAGTGTGTGACGACATGCGACTTTGCCACTAGCAGAAGGTATCCAGCCAGCGTGAGTGGTACACGTCCCGAAAGACGGAGCCGATTTTGTATTTCGCGCGGTTTGCTGAAAGTGAGCGAGCAAAGTGTTACAGGAATTCTCCAAGCCAATACAACAAAAAGAAAGAAAAAAAAATACAGTGCAGTTGGACTCGTTTTTCTTGTTTGTGACAAGAAAACAGGTAAACACAAGCGAGGCTGGAGGCACTTTCGCACGAGTCGATCGGTTCCTCTGAATGTTGGAATCGGCGCCCGATTGAGAATACGGATTGAAAATGTGGTTTCTAATTTTCGCGCTCGTCTGTGGATTTTCGTCGTGCGAGCGGCACCAGGAACCGGAAGCAATCCAATGGCCGGGACCGATTTCAAGGAGAGAGGAGAGTTCAGTTCTCAGCAATTCGTGTGATCTTGTGGTAAGTGTAATTTTTTTTTTTTTATTAAATTAGTTTTTAGGAAAAAAAATGGTGGGGGAAAAAATTAAGGATGTTCTAGAGACATTTTTGGTACATTCCTAATAACCCAGGGAGCAAAAAACCATAAAAATATCAATAACGTCCTTGGGTCGTTCCTAGGACGTCCTATGTCCGCACAATCAATTTCTATATGGCATGTGATGTCCTAGAAATTTCCCGAGAACGTCCTACGTCTTTAAGACGTCTTTTGGACATTTTTTGGGATATTATAAATTTGTAGGACACCTTTAGGACATTAGGCCTTTTTAGGACATATTTAGGACATTAGACGTATTTAGAACGTCTTTAGAAAATTAGAAGTCTTTAGGTCCTCTTCAGGACACTAGACGTCCTAGAAACGTTGATTGTGCCGACCTAGGACGTCCTAGGAACGAACCTTGGAAAATAGTCAATCAGGGTTTTCTGGATCAGCCTTACAAACCTGACTCATTCATAAGCGATATAATTGGATAAGTGTACCTTCAATTTGACTTTATTGCAATAATGACGATTTTCCTTAACGAAAAGATTGGCACAATTTAAACTTGGTGAGCAATCCTACCAGTTTAACCAGTTTGTCTAGATTTGTAAGGTACACCATTTGGACCTGATAAAGATCGAATATTAGTCCTTCATATCCGCCGAAGAGCGAAAAAAAACAAACATTTTTAAATTGGAGATACTTGAAATTTTAAAAACCAGTAGCTCCTGGAGTTCAAAAAAAAAATGCAAAAATTATGTAATACTGCGTCGCAAGGTAATGAAGTGTGATTAAAATCTCGACTACAAAGTGTTTCCGCAGGGATTTATCTAGCGATTAAACACCAACTCGATTGTATTTTAAATGCAGCAAGGACCAATAATGAGGAGTAATTGTCACTCTTGGTTTTTTTATGCTCTGTCGCATATAAAACTATAAGTTATTAATTATACTTGATGATAGTTTCTTTTTCTCTTCTGGCCTTATATTGATATTTTAGAAATATTTATTTTTTCGTAATTTTGAAAAAAAATTCTTTATAATTCAGCTGGGATTCGAAGCCAGGTCTATTGGGTTCGAATCCCTGTGAAGCTAAAGAGAAATAATTTTTTTATACTTTAACCGGGAAAATATTTTCATTTTTAATTAAAAACAGTTGAATTGAACCAAAAAGAATTAATTTCTAACAAAATGTAGTTAAATTCTTACCAAAACTGATTAATTAAAAAAAAAATAGTTAGAGTTTAACCAAAAATGTTACCTTCTTGAAATAGTTGAATTTTCAACCAATTATCTACATTTTCAACAAAAAGATTAATTTTTTTGACACAGAGAAGTCATTGTTTTACCAGAAAAGATTAATTTTCAATAAACTAAGTCAATTTCGAATAAAAAAAGCTCAATAAAATAGTTTAATTTTTAACGAAATAATTGAATTTTCAACCTGTAATGATGAATTTAAAAAAATATAGTTAAATTTTCAACAAAAGGATCATTTTTTTGATCAAAATATATGAATTTTCAATCCAGGAATATTAATTTTCAACAAAACAGATTAATTTTTTACCAGATATTCAAATTCTCAATAAAATAGTTGAATTTTTAACGAAATATTTGAATTTTGAACCTTTAAAGATGAATTTTTTAAAAATAGTTAAATTTTCAACAAAACAATCATTTTTTTCTTAAATATATGAATTTTGAATCTAGGAATATTAATTTTACAATAAAATATATGAATTCTTTACCAAATAATTAAATTCTCAATGAAATAGTTGCATTTTTAACGAAATAATTAAATTTTCAACCTTTAAAGATGAATTTAA
>NC_046659.1:126450277-126462092 GCF_010883055.1 Belonocnema kinseyi | reverse complement strand
CCTTTAAAGATGAATTTAAACAAAAATAGTTTAATTTTCAACAAACGAATCATTTTTTTCTTAAAATATATGAATTTTGAATCTAGGAATATTAATTTTCAACAAAATATATGAATTCTTTACCAAATAATTAAATTCTCAATGAAATAGTTGCATTTTTAACGAAATAATTAAATTTTGAACCTTTAAAGATGAATTTAAACAAAAATAGTTTAATTTTCAACAAACGAATCATTTTTTTCTTAAAATATATGAATATTGAATCTAGGAATATTAATTTTCAACAAAATATATGAATTCTTTTCCAAATAATTAAATTCTCAATGAAATAGTTGCATTTTTAACGAAATAATTAAATTTTCAACCTTTAAAGATGAATTTAAACATAAATAGTTTAATTTTCAACAAACGAATCATTTTTCTCTTAAAATATGTGAATTTTTAATCTAGGAATATTAATTTACAACAAAATACATTAATTTTTCACAAAATAATTAAATTCTCAATAAAATAGTTACACTTTTAACGAAATAATTAAATTTTCAACCTTTAAAGATGAATTTAAACAAAAATAGTTTAATTTTCAACAAACGAATCATTTTTCTCTTAAAATATGTGAATTTTTAATCCAGGAATATTAATTTACAACAAAATACATTAATTTTTCACAAAATAATTAAATTCTCAATAAAATAGTTACACTTTTCACAAAATAATTTAATTTTCAACCTTTAAAGATGAATTTAAACATAAATAGTTTAATTTTCAACAAACGAATCATTTTTCTCTTAAAATATGTGAATTTTTAATCTAGGAATATTAATTTTCAACAAAATACATTAATTTTTCGCAAAATAATTAAATTCTCAATAAAATAGTTGACTTTTTAACGATGTAATTGAATTTTCAGCATGTAAAGATAAATTTTCAAGAAAGTAATTGAACTTTGATTTTTTAACAAAGTGGTTCTAATCTTAACTAAATAGTTGCACTTTTATCTAAATATGATTAAATTTCTATTAAAGCAGATGAATACTTAACCGATAAATTTTTAACAAAAAGATCATTTTTCTTACCAAAATATATTAATTTTTAGCCCAAAAAGATTAATTTTCAACAACAAAATTCGATTAAATACAAAAGACGAATTTTCAGCAAAAAAGTTAAATCTTCAAACAAAAATCGATTTTCCACTAAAAAAGATTAATTCTCAACAAATTACATACATTTTCATCTAAATAGTTGGAACAGTGATGAGTCAAAATTTTATTTCATTAATTTTTAGTTGATATTTTTTTCGTTTCTTAATTTTTAACTAAATAGTTCCAATTTTTAACTCAAAAAGATCGACTTATTCATTAAAAATGGTATATTAATTTTTATTTAAAATATTTAGGTTTAATTAAAAAAATTAATTTCCCTACGAAATAGTTTGATTTTCTACAAAATTGTTGAATTTTCAAGCTGAAAAGACGAATTTTCTATAAAACAGTTCACCTTTTAACCCGAAAGTATGAATTTTCAATATATTATTTAAATTATTACTTCGAAAAGAAAAAATATAGAAATAAACAAAAAATCAGGGATTTCCAACGAAAATGATGAATTTTCAACTAAAAATGTAATATTTTATATTTAAACAAAACGATTTTTCAACAAAAAACCTAAAAGATTTAATTTCAATGAAAAATGTAATAATTTATATTTCAAAAAAAATAAATTATTTTAGAATAGAAAACTGTTCGATTTCAGTAAAAAAATTAATTTTTGAATAATACAAAAACGAATTTTCAACAAAGAAGTTAATTTTCTACCAATAAATTAAATTTCGAAGATAATATTTTTATTTTCAGTTTAAAAAATTAGTTTTTTACAACAACAAAAAAACGAAAAATTGACAACTAAAATTGTTATCATGAATCTTTATCCAAAAAATGAACTTTTAAGGAATTAGTTCCACTTTCAACATAAAAGATTAATTTTTAACGAGAATTGTAACAGTTGATATTTGAACAAAAAATATTTTACTTTATAATATCAAACAGATCGATTGAAAAAATTAAAACGAATTTTCAATAAAATACTTAAATTCTGAGCCGAAACAGAAATTTTCAAACAATTAAAAAAATTGTTAGTCAAGAAAGAAAAAAATTGCAATCGATTTGTTTAATTACCAAGCTAAAAAAACGAATATTCAACAACACAGTTGAATTTTCAACAAAAAATATGAATTTAACCAAATTTATGAATTTTCAACAATATAATTCAATTTTGAACCGAATAATAAAAGTATTATCCAAAAACAGATGATTTTTTAAACAAAAATTTAATAGTAGTCTTTTCAGCCAAAAATAATTCGTTATTCTTATAAAAATATGAGAAGAAATGAAAAGGAATTTTACAAATTTATAAACTGAAAAATAATATTTTTAATAAACATCGAAGTTCACTTTGAACACTTTAAAAATACTAGGTGGAAAAACTGAAAATTTTTCTTAAAAATGAAGCAAATATTTTATTTTAATATTTGAAGTAAGTCCGAGGCCTGACATGAATAAATGAATATTTTAAAAATATTTATGCAAGACCAGTAGAGAAAAAGAAACAAACATACTGTATAATTACTTACAAAAATAATCTAAAAATCTGAGAAAAAAATCTAAAAAATGATAAATACAAGCAATTTAAAAACCTGCCATAATGCTTCTTGTATTTGAGTCACTTCTTAAAATTAAACGGAAAGATAAGGAATATTGGGTAAATAGATATTATAAACTGCCTTTTAAATATTCCTATCTGTTCTAGAATATTTATCGTTTTAACAACTTTTTTTTATCTTAAAACGTGAAAAACATTTTTTTCCTACAAATGCGTGAGAAATCAATTATTTTAGTGAGCATTTACTAAAGGTCTTGTGTGTCCTCGAAGGTCAGATTCAATAATGTCGAGGATATCGCTAGTTTCATGTTTGTGCAGGTGAAGTTCGATTTTCAATTGCGCGTTAATGATACTCAATACTCGTCAATATCACTCATAAAAACATTTGTTTAAATCTAGATTGTAGATTTTACATACATCAAAACATGTTTTACTCAATTATTTTCGCAATCGATTAATAATTTAAATATGATTTACTTATCATTAATTTCTATCTCGTTTTTTATAGACTCAAGTCACTTTTTGAAGGAAAAGGCGACATTAATCCATTTCATTTAAGATTTTTTCTAAAATGCACTTCTTCTTTTTAATTAAAAAGTCTACTGTTTTAAAATCTATTTTTCGTTCAGAATTTAAGTTTTTTCCGATAGCAATTTTATTAATTATTAGAGGATTTAATTATTTTATTGAAAATTCAACTATTTTGTTTAAAAAAAAACATTTTTGCGGTTAAGGTTTTTGAACAGGTACATTAATTAATAATTTTGATTTTAATTGATTTTTCTACTGATCCAGAACCAATATTTTTATCAATATTGATTTTTAAAATTGTGAAAATTTATTTTTTTGTTAAAAGTTCGTTTTTTTTTTTTTGATAGATTAATCATATATGTTTGGTATAAAAGTCAACTTTTTGTTGAAAATTTATTAAAAATTAGTTTAAAACATTCGACTTTTTAGCTTGAAACGCGACTTTTTATTAAAAATTTATCTCTTTCTGTAGAAAATCCATTTTTTTGTAGTTGAAAATTCAGCTTAAAAAATTTAGGTTAAAAATTTTTTTAATGAAAATACAACGGACTGACAATTAATAATGTGTTTTGGTTGTTTGGGAATTGAACTATTTTGTTGAGAATTAATTTTGTTAAATGAAAATTTAACTATTTCATTGTTGATTAAAATTTTTTTAGTGTTTGTCTGAATGTTGAACTCTTGTTAAAAATTCATTTTTCGAAAATTATTTTTTTTTGTAGACAAATTAATTATTCTATTTTTAAATTGAAATTTATCTTTTTTTAATTGTAACTTCAACTCTTTGGTTGACAATTCTTTTTTCTTGTACACTATTTATGTTTTTGGTTTTAAAAAAATCTTTGCTATTGAAAGTTTAAATATTTGGTTCAATTTTGAACTCTTTTATTGAAAATTCATTTTTTTTTTTGAACATTTACGCTTTTTGATGAAAATTGAACTATTTGATTGAATATTCGCTCTTTTTGTTTTGTTGAAAATTCATTTTTTTAACTAAAAAATTAACTATTCGATTTTTTATTAAAAATTTATCTTGATTTCGTAGATAATTTTTTTTTGGCAGAAAATTTATCTTTTCGGTTTAAAAATCATCTTTTCGATTAAAAGTTTGCCTCTTTTGTTGAAAATTGAACTATTTTGTTAAAATTTGTTTTTTTGTTGTTGTTGAAATTAACTTAATTAACACGAAAATTGACTTCCATTTTGGATTAAAAATTTATATTTTTTTTACTATAAACTTCAACAATGTTATTGAAAAATCGGCTTTGTTGGTAGAAAATTTATCTTTTTGGTTCAAAAATCATCTTTTGGATTAAAAATGCAACGATTAGGTTGAATTTTGGACTCCCTAACTGAATATTCATTTTTGTGTGGAAAATTTGCGATTTTAGTTGAAAATTCATCTTCTTAGATGAAAATTGATCTATCATGTTGAAAATTGTTTTTTCCTTTTTGTTTTTTTTTTATTTTTTACCGGGAAATTAATTATTACAATTTTGATAACACATGGTCTTTTTCTAGTATATAATTTCAATTATTTGTTTGAAAATCGTCTTTTTTTGCAGTAAATTGATATTCTTTTTTAATAAATCATCTTTTTATTGAAGATTGAACCATTTGTTTAAATTTTGAAATATTTTATTAAAAATTCATTTTTTTGTTGAAAATTTATTCTTTTTTGCAAGAAAATTAGTCTTCTTGATTAAAAAATTACCTTTTTCACTGAAAATTCATTTTTTTGTTGAGAAGTAGTAGCTTTTTTTATTATGATAATTATTGATTTTTTACTGATAAATGAACTATTTGATATTTGGTTTAAAATTGATCTTTTTCGTATAAATTTCAATCATTTTTTTGTAAATTCGTCCTTCTTGGTTGAAAATTAATGTTTTTCGTTTAAAATTTATCACTTTTGATAGAAATGTCTTATTTTATGGTTAAAAAAGCAACTTTTGGGTTGAAAATAATCATTTTGGGGGGAGGATTCAACTATTTTATTAAAAATTGATTAATTTGATTGAAGATTAATTTTCTTTGTTGAAAACTCATCTTTTTAGTTTAAAAAATTACGCGATTGATTGAAAATTCGTATTTATTGGTTGAATTTAACTGTTTTTAATTAAAAAATTTAATCTTTTTTGGTTGAAATATAAACTATTAAATTTTTCGTCGAGAATTTGGAAAATTTACCTGCTTTGTTGAAAGATCCTTCTTTCTTTTTTTTTTGTAATTGTTTTCACTAAAATTTTACTTTTCCATTTTTGGATAAAGGTTGATCTGTTTTTTAGTAGGAAATGCTACTATTTGGTTGAGAATTAATGTATTTTTTCGACTATTTGTGGGTTTTTTTTTTTTTTTTGAAAAATCTTCTTGGTCGAAAAGCATCAAAGTATGAATGGTTTAATGATTTATAATTGTCTATTTTTCAATATAAAGATTTATTTAGCTTGTAATTGAATAAATCGCAATTTGTTCGAAAAATACTCATAAAATTAATTCTAGCAATTGTGAGCCGATAAATTAAATGGATAATGAAATCAAAATTTTTTAGTAGATAAGTGTTTGAATTGACATTACTGGCCTCTTTTTGTGTGTACAGTTTTTATGAAGAAAAAAATAGATCATTAAATGTCTGAATATTATCAGAAAGGTATGACTCACTTCGATACTGAAAATGTTTGAGCAACAGATCTGTAATCATGCTAGTTGATGATCCAATTAATCACAAAGGTAGAAAATGATAAGAGCAAAAAAGGAATTTGTTGCTCATTCTAAGAAACTAGAAAATATTATATTTTTTTATATAAACTTTTGTTTGTATTCAAATTTTTAAATGTGAAATATTTAAAAAATAAGATGAATATTTAACTAAAAAGATGCATTTTCAACCAAGAATATTAATTTTGTACTAAAAAATATGAATTTTCGACAATATATATGAATTCTCAACCAAATAGTTTAATTTTCTACTATTAGATGAATTTCAAACTGAAAATGGAATAGTTCTCTTTCAGTTAAAACGATTAATTAAAAAAAAATTTTGAACGTAATTGTTAAATTTTCAAATAAAGAGACGAAGTTTTCACTAAAATGATGAACCTACATAAAGGAAAAATTGTTTTTCAACAAAGTATTTCGAGTTTTAAACAAATAGTTGCATTTTCAAAGAAAAATTATGAATATCTGACGAAAAGTGCAATAGTTAATGTTTTAACGAAAGAATATCAATTTTAAACAAAATACATGAATTTTCAATCAAATAGTTGGAGTTTATACTTAAAAAATAATAATTTCAGTTAAGAAAATTATTTTTCAGAAAAAGAAAGTTTTTAATAAAATAGTTATAAATTTTCTACCAAAAAAGTTAATTTTTATGAAGATAGTAGGATCTTTAGTGAAACCGCATTGTTAATTGTCAACAAAACAGTTGCTTTTTTTACCAAAAAAGATTAAATCAAAAGAATCGAATTTTTACGTTAAATTTTCAACCAAATAGTTGAATTTTCAAAGAAAAAATATGAATTCTCGATAAAACATTTAATATTTCAACCAAAATCAATGTTAATTTCAATCAAAAAATAGTTTAATTGAACCAAGAAAGACGATTTTTTAACAAAATAGTTTAATCCTTAACGAAAACAGATTGCTTTTAATCAGATAGTTCCATTTTTAAACAAACAATATCACATTTCTACCCAAAGAGATAAATTTTCAATAAAATAGAGGAATTTTTTAGCAAAAAGACAAATTTTTAACAAAATACATGAATTTTCAACCAAAAAGATGGATTTTTCCACCAAGAAGATTATTTTTCTACGAAAAAGACGATTTTTTAACAAAATGCATGAATTTTTATTCAAATAGTTGAAATTTCTACTGAAAAAAGGTTAATTTTTTTTTGTTTTCAATGTTTATTCTTTAAATTAAAAAATAATTTTTTACAGAAAAAAAATATTTTTACATCGAAAAATGAAATAGTTTAATTTCCATTTTATAAAAATTAATTGTTAACGAAACTGATGAATTTTCAACTAAATTAATGGATCTTCAACTGGAATAATTGAATTTTAAACAAAAAATATAATTTTCAATTCAAATTATGAATCTTTATCTAGAATAATTGAATTTTCCAAAAAAAGACGAATAACAACTAAAAAAAAAATTGTACCCAAAATTGAATGGTTAAATTTTTAGTACAAAAAAATGTTCAGCCAAATACATAAATTTTAAAATAAAATGATAAAATATTCAATTGGAATAGTAGTAATATTTTCAGTTAAAAAATAATAAGTTTTTTTAATTCAACAAAATTGTTAAAGTTTCCATAAAAAAAAAAATTTCAGCTAAAGAGAAAATGAATTTTGAACAAAAATAACTCATTTTTTAACTATAGATGAGTTTTTAATTAAAATTATGAATCTTCAACAAAAAAAATTATTTTTTTAACCAAAAATTTAACTTCCTACCAAGTAATTAAATTTTCATTCCAAAAGGGATGAATTCTGAACGAAAAATGTATTAGTTGATACTTCAACCAAAAAAGATTTGATTTTTTAATAAAAAACAATTGAATTCAACCAAAAAGAACAACTTTTGAACGTTTTCAAAAAAAAGTTTTTGAATTTGAAAGGATTAGTAGTCAAACAAATGTAAATTCCCCATTGAAACTTCATGAATTATTTTATTTAAGGAATAACTTCAAAATAATATATTTATAACTATAGGCTTTTATTAAATTTCAAACATTATTTCAATCTACAATTTGAAAATTTACAATTGAAAGAAGAAAAATTGTTTGATATTGTAAAACATTTGATTGTTCACCTAAATTCTGTAATTTCTAATCAAGTTTTCAAAAGTAAACTTCAAACGTTACAATTTTAATTTTTAAGTAAATTTGTTGAATTTTGATGTATAAATAAACATTAAACATTCAGAAGTTTTTTAAGAATTTTGAAAGGTTTCAAAAGAACAAAAAACATTTTCTTAAGGAACCTAGGAAAATTGAAAATAATTTTTTATTTTGCAAAATTAATTTTAAGACCATATTTAAAGAGATTTCCAAAATTCTTAAAAAGGTATCTGAAAAATTTTGCAGGATTTTGTTTTCAAAATTTCTGGAAATATTCAAATCAATTTAAAAGAAGTTTAAAAGTTCTGAAAATATTTTAAACATAATTTAAAATTTGATGAAGTGCAAAAGAGCATTTAAAGTAAAAGTAATTTAACTTCTAAATTAAGAAATGTTCGGTTAAAAAAAATGTAATTGTTCAATTTTTAATGCTTCTAGCTTAAAATTACTTTAAAATATTTGTAGCTCAGTTTTCATTACTTCAAATGAAAATATTTTTAGCTTTAGAATTCGAATATTGTCATTTCATTGACCGTGAAAAATGTTTGCGGTAGCCCTGGGAATGTTATTCATGACTAGAGAAACCTCGCGAGAAACCTTTTCTCTTTTCCTATCTAAAAAACAGGTGTAACGATATATCTCGAAAATCTTACTGTCATTGTTGTTGAAAACCTTGTTGGCGTTTCATTACTTAAAATTTTTTTATATATCTATGTTAATTTTGAAATTTGAAAATTAAGTCCAGAAATTATCTGATTAATTGTTATAAATATTATACATATTCATTCATCAACTTTCGAAGGAGACACAAGGTTTATAAAAATGTTAGGTTGTTTTTTCATTCGAATTTTTTTTCATTCGAAAATGAATCTTTTTTGGTTAAAAATATATGAATTTTGTTGCAAATTCTTCTTTTTTAATCGAAAATCAACCTTCTTGGTTGAAAATTAAACTATTTGGTTTCAATTTTATTTATTTTGTTGAGAATTCGTCTTTTTGGTAGAAAATTAATCTTTTATTAGCTTAAAAATTGAAAACATTCATCTCTTATTGTAAATTCTTCTCTTTTGTTGAAAATTTGCTTGAAAATTAAACTGTTTTTCATTTGAAATAAAAATATTTTTTTCAGTTGAAATATTATCTATTACATTTTTCGTTGAACATTCAACTTTCTTTAGTTTGAACTATTGGGTTGAAAAATTAACTTTTATGATGAAAATTCGACAATTTAGTAGAAATTCAAATTTGTTTAATTAATTTATTTTTGTAATAAAAATTTAGTTCTAAAATTTTTAATTAAAAACTGAATTTTTTATTTTAAAAATTCTATTATTTGGTTGTAAATTTATATAATTAATTGATTTATTGGAAATTCATATTTTCTAGTAGAAAATTATTTTTCTTTGTTGAAAATTCGACTATACGGTTAAACATTGATGAATTTTGTTAAAAAAATTGTATTTTATTTGAAAATGAATCTTTTTGGTAGAAAATTCAAAATTTTCATGAAAATTAACTTTTATGTTGAAAATTCAACTTTATTGTCGAAAACTCATATTTCGCGCTGGAAAAGATCTTCTTTTTTTTTAGTAACCAAAAATAAAAAAATTTAGTTGAAAATTTTTGTGATTTATTGAAAATTCATCTTTTTTATTAAAAAATTAATCTTCTTTGTTAAAAATTCAACTATTCGGTTAAAAAATGATGAACTTGGTTAAAAACTCTTTGTTTTTAGTTGATAATCAATCTTTACGGTTTAAAATTTAACTATATAATTTTTGCTTTAACAGCTTTGTAGATATCTAATATTTCTGGCTTAAAAATCCAATTCGTTTTTTTTTTATTAAAAAATTAATCTATTTTGTAGGAAATGTCATATCTTTTGGATAAAATAAATCTGTTTTGGCTAAAAATTCAACTATCTGGATGAAAATTTATGTAATTTATTGAAAATTCATATTTTATATTAAAAAATTAATCTTCTTGGATAAAACTTCAACCATTCCGTTAACAAATTTTGACTGTTGTTAAAAATTCATCTTTTTTAATAGAAAACAAATCTTATTGGTTGAAAATTCAACGGTTTGGATGACATATTCTTTTATTATTGACTGCACAATCTTTTTTTATTTGAAAATTTATCTGTTGTCTTAGAAATTGATCTTTTTGATTGACAATTTAACTATGTATTGTTAAAAATTCGTCTTTTCTGGTAAAAAAATGAATCTGTTTGGTTGAAACCCTAATTAATCGGTTAAAAATTTATGAATTTTGTTAGAAAGGCATATTTTTTAGTAGAAGATCAATCTTCTTCATTGGAAATTTAACTTTTCAGTTAAAAATTTATAAAAGTTTGTTGAAAATTTGTCTTTTTTGTAAAAAATTAATCCGTTTCTTGAAAATTTAAATATTTGGTTACAAATTTAAGAATTTTGTTGAAAATTCATCTTTTTGGTTTGAAAATCAATCATCTTGTTTGAAAATACCCTTTAAATTGAAAATTTAACAAATTTGTTAACAATTAAATATCTTTTTTAGTAACAAATTTATAAACTTAATTTAAAATTCGTCTTTTTGGTAGAAAATTAAATCTTTCGTTGAAAATTCAACTATTCTTTAAAACATTGATGAATTTAGTTAAAAATTATTTTTTTTAGTTGAAAGTCAATCTTTTTGGTTGAAAATTCAACTATTATAATGAAAATTTCACTACTTATTTGAAAATTCGTTTAATTTTGGGAGAAAGGAATTCTTCTTTTCGGTAGGAAATTAATCTTTTTTGTTTAAAAATCATATTCTTGGTTCAAAATTGAACTATTTTATTGAAACTGTGACTGCTTTGTGGAAAGCTCATATTTTTGATTGGAAATTCAACATTGAACTCTTGTTTGTGTTAAAAATTTAATTCTTTGATAGAAAATGAATCTTTTTTCGTTGAAAATTATCGAATTTTGTGAGAAATTAATATTTTTTTAGTCGAAAATAAATCTTCTTGGTTGAAAAGTTATCTGGTTGATAATTGATATATTTTCTCAATTATTAATTCGTCTTTTGGATAGAAAATTAATCTCATTGCTTGGAAATTCGTCCTATTGAAAATTCAACTATTTGTTTGAAAATTAATCTATTTTGTTAAAAATTCCCCTTTTTTAGCAGAAAATTAATATTTTTGTTTGAAACGTCAACTATTTGCTTAAAAATTTATGAACTTTGTAAACAAATTTATGTTCAATCTTCATGGTTGAAAATTCAACTTCTTAGTTGAAAATTTATAAAATATTATGAAAATTCATCTTTTCTAGTAGAAAATTATTATTCTTTATTACAGATTCAATTATTAGTTTAAAAATTGATGAATTTAGTTGAAAATTCTTTTTTTTTGGTTGAATGTCAATCTTCTTGGTTGAAAACCCAACTTTTGTGTTCAAAGTTGATGAATTTTATTAAAAATTCGTCTTATTAGTTAATATAAACTATTTTGATTTGTCAAATACTCATCAGGATTGACAAATCGATTCTTGAAAGCTGCTGAGAATGAAAGACGAGAATGCGTTTCGATAATTGAATAATTAGTAATGAGTCTTAAAAGATGATTCATTGGTTTCGAACCCGCCTGGAAACTTGGGGTATCATTAATAAAACATAACGGAGCGCGAAAGTTAGAAGGTAATCAGTAGAGTGTTGGAACAAAACGGCCTTGCTTCCGTCTACAAGGACGCAAGAAAAATCTCGTCGCGTTATGTACATATCACTCTGGAATTCAGGTTTTCGAAA
>NC_046659.1:126449018-126450177 GCF_010883055.1 Belonocnema kinseyi | reverse complement strand
TTATGGTAAGAGGAAACGGAAGCCCTGGAAGCTCGCTCATTTTAGGAATTAATATCACTACTGTTACTATTGTTTATCCTGCGTAATGCGAAAGAGTAGAATCTTTTTAAATGAAAATTATACTGTTTCATTTTTGGTTGAAAATTGATCATTTTTAGTTGAAAATTCATGTGTTTTATTGAAAATTCGTAGGTTTTGGTGAAAAAAATATTTTTCTTGGTTCAAACTTGAACTATTTTGTTAAAATTTTGTTTTCTTCTTGTTAATAATAATAATTTTTTTTTAATCTGAAAATTCAACTATTCCTTTTTTGTTGAAAATTCATAGTTTTTAGTTGAAAAATCAATTTTTTGTTATAAAAATTCAACTTTTTAGTAAAAATGTAGGTAATTAAATTATAGTTCGTCTTTTTTGGTTGAAGATTAATTGGTTTAACTGAAGATTTAACTACCACATTTTTTGTTGTAAATTAATCGTTTTTCGTTCAAAATTAATCTATTGAAAAATTGAATTTTCGACCAAAAAGACGAATTTTTTAGAAGACAATCGAATTCTCAAGGTTTAAAAATTAATTCCATTGATTAAGGCTTTAATTGTTTTCTTGAAAATTCGTTTGTTTCTTGTTGATAATTAATTTATTAAACTGAAAATTCCACTATTCCATTTTTGGTTGAAAATTGATGGATTTTATTGAAAATTCGTCTTTTTTGATTCATAATTAATTCCGTTAACTCGAAATTTAACTATTCCATTTTCTGCTGAAAATTAATGGTTTTTATTTAAATATTCAACTACTAAAAAAGTCGCATTCTTAATCAAAAAGATGAATTCTTTTTCATTCGTTTTTATTTTTAAAAAAGAGGGGAAAAAGTCTCGAACAATAATTGTCCGCTTCATAACTTCTTCCACACCTGGTACTCGAGTCGTAAGTTCGTGTAATTTCCAGGAATTTTTATCCGTTAAGAGCCAATTGTCATAACTATTAAACACTGTGTCATATTGTTTGACGCAATTTACATTTGAAGAGAAAATGTTTCCTGATCAGAATTGTAAATTTTGGATCAGTTAATATTTACTGGATATGAAAAATGATAAATGTCTTAATTAAAATTCAATATCAAAGAAGCATACTTTTTCTAATTTTTAAAAGAGTTTTTAA
>NC_046659.1:126435757-126448918 GCF_010883055.1 Belonocnema kinseyi | reverse complement strand
TTTCTTATCATTGTTCCATCCTTTTCCTCCATGTTCCCATCTTTTCTCCCTTTTACTGCTAATTCTTTTTTCACCCCTGATACCATGCCGCCCATCCCTCTCACTTTAACGTGTTCCTTTCTTGCTTCTTGCATTGTCCACACATAACATTTCGGTAACATATTTTTTATTCCCTTCCAGTCCTTCTCATCTGCCCAAGTTTCACTCATCATAATCACATCCCACTTTTCTAACTCCTCCCAGAATCCTTTGTTCTTGTTCTTCAAACCTGACACATTCCAGAAAGCTATTTTCACGTTTCTCTCTTCCCCTCCTTAAGAACATTATTTATTAACCAAAACCTATGAATTTTCAATAAAACACATGAATTTTCTACTAAAAATTATCAATTTTCAACCAAAAATGAAACAGTATAATGCTCAGTTAAAAAAATTAATTGTTAATAAGAAAAAAAAAATTTTTTTAAATAATTAAAGCCTCAAACAATAAAATTAATTTTTAAACCTTGAAAATTCGAGTGTCTTCTAAAAAATTCGTCTTTTTGGTTCAAAATTTAACTGATTTTGATGACCGTTTTTCAGGTTGACAATTAAATTATTTAATAATTGGATTTATAACAAAAGATCATTAATTTTTAAAAAATTGAAGTAGTTATCTCTAGTCAAAAAAATGAATCTTCAAAACAAAATTTTATTTTTCTACTAAAAACTATAAATTTTTAACAACATACATAATTATTTAACCAAAAAAGACGAATTTTAAATCAAATACATGCATTTTTAACTAAAAATTATCAATCTTCAACCAAGAATGGCACAGTGTAATTTTCTGTTAAAAACGGTAATTATCAACAAGAACAAAAAAAGAATTTTCGAGAAAATAATTCAACTGCTTTTGGTGAACTTTTCGCAGGTCGAAAATTCCAGTATTTAAAAAGTGCATTTTTTAACGAAAACGACGAAACCCCATTAATTTTCAGCAGAAAATGGAATAGTTCAATCTCCAGGCAAAAAAAAATTATAATTTTTAACAAAAATGGAAGTTGAATTTTCAGTTTAAAAAATTAATTATCAGCAAGAAAGAAAATTGTTCAACTTACAGCTATGTAGTTTATTTGTCAACAACAAAAAATGAATTGTTAATGAAAAATGTAATACTTGTATTTTCAATTAAAAATACTTCAAATGCATATTTTACCATTATATTTTTAGTTTAGCATTAATCCTTTTTCGTTTAAAAATTCTACAATTTAATCGAAGCTTTAATTATTTTCTCGAAGATTCAAGTTTTTTATTGAAAATTTGACTATCTTCTAAAAAATTCGTCTTTTTGGTCTGAACATTTTTCAAATGTTGTTATTGGAACTATTACTTATCTTTTTTGATCGAAAATTTAACCGTTTTTAATGAAAATTTGATAGGTTGAAAATTAAATTATTTATTATTTGCATTTTAACTAAAAATGAATAATTTTCATCAAAAAAAGAATAGTTAAATTTCCAGTTAAGAAAATTAATTCTCACCTAACTGCCAACCAACTGTCTGCTAAAAAATTAGTTTTTTTTATCTGAAAATTTTTAAAATAAAATGCTTTTGATAGAAAAGTCTACTATCATATTTTTGGTTCAGATCTCATTTCTTTTTATTAAACATTCTACGATTTAGTTCCAAATTTAATAATTTGGTCGAGAATTCAATTATTTTATTAAAAAGTTGTCTTTTTTTATAAAAAAATCGGGTTTTTTTGTTTGAAAATTCAACTGTTTTTAATAAAAAATTCGCAATTTTCTATTGAAAATTCATATTTTTTGTTACAAAATTCGTCGTCTTTTTTTCTTTAAAATTCAACTCTTTGATTGAAAATGCAACTGTTATTGGTTTAAGTTTAATTTTTTTTGGTTGAAAATTCAACTATTTTGTGAGAAGTCATCTTTTAGATTATAAAATCAACTGCAGTGCGTTGTAGAAAATTACATGTTTTCGCTAAAAATTGAACTATTTCGTTCAAAATTCAACTTTTTTGTTAAAAGACAAATTTATTCTAAAAAATTCAACAGTTTCATAGACAATTCATCCTTTTACATTGAAAATTCATAATTTTGTATAGAAAAGTAATTTTTCTTGGTTGAAAATGAACTTTTTTGTTGAAAATTTAACTTTTTCGGGTGTCTTTTTTGGTCAAAAAGTCTACTATTATATTATTGATCAAAATTAATCTCTAGGTTAAAAATTCGACTATTTAATTGCAAATTTAATTATTTGGGGGAAATTTAATTATTTTGTTAAAAAGTCTTCTCTCTTAAAAAATCTACTATTATGTTTTTGGTTAAAAATCCTACTATTCGGTTCAAAATTTCAATTTTCCAGCGTATAAACTATACTTTTTTATTGAATATTCAACTGTTTGTTTAATAAAAAATTTGTCTTGGTAGAATTCAACTATTTTTATAAAAATGTTGTATTTTTTTATTAAATTTAACTGCTTTTGCTTTAAAACTGAAACTTTTGTGTTTTTTATTGAAAATTTATTTTCTAAACTGAAAATGCAACTATTTGTTTAGAAATTCGTGTATCATTTTGAAAATTTCTATTTTTATTAAATGCGTATCAAAATTTATATATTTCGTTAAAATGTTATCTATCTCTGGTTACAAATTTAAGTATTATATTAAAAACTTATCTTCTTCGATAAAAAATTCGGCGTTTTTTTTTGTTTAAAATATAAATATCACATTTTTTTTAATTGATTATTTTTAATTTATAATTGAAAATCTTAGGAATATTAAGCGTATGTTGGATATGTTGTTTTTAGGTGATATTTAGCAGTTAAATTTATGAAGATGTTTATGTGATTTTATTTTCTGATATTCTTGGAAAATAATCGAAAAAATCTTAACCAGTTTTAAAACAAGCAGCAAATCTTGGGAAAATCCTACAAATGAAGGACAAAGTAATTTATTATTTTTGGAGGACAACATTTCTAGTCAGTTAAAATCTTTCGCTTTAACCAGACATTCGTTTGCCTTAAAAGAAAGGCACATTTTTTTAGAAAACAGTTGATTTTGAAAAGCTGAAAGATGACTTTAATTTAAAAAAGTCATTTCAAACTATGAAAGATGATTTTTCGAACAAAAAGTTAATTTTCAACTAAATAATTTTATTTTTAACTAAAAAATATCAATTGTTAAGCAGTTTTAAAATAAGGAACCTAAATTCTTAACCAAAAATGTTTAAATTTCATTTTAGAAAATGAAATTTTATCCAAAGGAAAATGAATTTCTAACCCTAAAGTATTATTTTTAGACAAAAAAACAACTTTTTTTCAACCAATTAGTTACATTTTCTTTCAAAATAATTACTTTCAACCGAAAAATACAAATTTTCCATAAAACAGTTCTATGCCAAAAAGACTAGTTTTCTACCGAAAGATTGAATTTTATTTTAAAAAAGTACGTTTCAAACAAAAATTTTCAAAATTGATATAGAAGCGATCGATTTTTAACAAAAAAAGGAGTAGTTAAACTTGCAGTCCAAAAAATTGAGTTGCAACCAAAAAATGGATTTTTATAAAAATATTCATTTATAATAATCAGTAAAAAAAACTAATAAAATGCATTCTAGCACAGTAGTTGACAACCAGTTGAATTTTCAATTAAACAGGTGAATTAAAAAAAAGTTTTGAACAAAAAAGCTAAGTCTTTAACCAAGTTGTTGAATTTTTAACCAAAAAATATGATTTCTCAATAAAAAAATTAGGTACATTTTCAACTAAATACGATTAATTGTCAACAAAAAATGAAATAGTTAAATTAACAGTTACGAAAATTCAGTTTCTGCTAAAAGAAAACAATTTTCAATATAATACTTAAATTTTCATTAAAATAAATGAATTTTCAGATAAAAAGAAAAGTATTTTCAACCAAAGAAAAACGAATTTTAAAAAAATCAATAATTCCTCAATTAATCTAAATAATCTTTAACAATTTTAACCGAGTAGTTTAACCGATAACCAAGTAGTTGCAGTTTTAACAAACAAAAAAATGAATTTAAAAAAAAATTAATATTTGAGTTTTCAAAAAAAAAAAAACGGTCAATCGTCAAACAGTTGAATTTTCAACTAAAAACTAAATCAAAAATAGTTAATTTCAACTTGCAAAGGCGAATTTTCGACTAAAAATTTGAAAACATTTAATATCTATTTTTTAGTCATATATTTTGTAATTCTTAACCCAAAAAGATTCATTTTCGATCAAACAATTGCATTTCTAACGAAAAGGGATGAATTTTCCTCTAGGAATTTTCCACCAACAAGACAAATTTTCAACAAAATAAACGATCTTTTAACCAAGATGATTCTTTTTTTTCTAACAGAAAGACAAATTTTCAATAAAATTCATTAAATCTCAACCAAATAATTATTTTTTCAAATAGAAAATATCAATTTTTAACTCAAAGTATTATTTTACCACCAAAAATGGAATATTAAAATTTTTAATTAAAAAAAAACATTGTTAATAAAAGAAAAATAATTTTTAAAACCCATTGGTTATATTTTCAACCGAAGAAATGAATTTTTAAGAGGAAAATAAATTTGCAACAAGAAATTTAATTTTCCACAAAAAGTTCAACATTCAACCAAATATTTTCAACTAAAAAAATGAAGTTTTAAGAAAGTGGTTCAATTATTAACCAAGAAGTTGAATTTTCCATCTAAAAAAGACATTTTCAACGAAAAATGTATGTTCATATTTCAACAACATTTTCTACCTAATTGTTGAATTTTTGAGCAAAAAATACGAACTTTTCACAATATTTTGAATTTTTAATACTAGAATATTAACTTTCAACGAAGCAGGTAAATTTTCAAACAAAAAATTACAATTTTCAGTTAAAAAACTAATTTTTAAACTTAAAATATCAATATTTAATCATAAATGAAGTGGTTACATTTTCATCTAAGAGGATTAATTTTAGATTAAAAAAAAAACTTTCTTCAAAATGGTTGAAATTTCAATCAAAGAATATGAATTTTTAACCCAAAAAGATTCATTTTCAACCAAACAGTTGCATTTTCAACCAATAAAATTCATTTTTTACCGAGAAGACAAATTTTCAATAAAATACATGAATCATTGACCAAATAGCTGTTTTTTCAACTAGAAAATATCAATTTTGAATTTAAAATATCAATTTACAACCTAAAATGGAATAGTTAAATTTTCAATCACAGAAAAAAAATAATTTGGAAAAAATAGTTATATTTTTAACCCAAGAAATGAATTTTCAACAAGAAAAGAAATGACAAGAAAATTAATTTTTAACAAAAGAGTTCAAATATAACTTAAGTTTTCAACCAAAAAAAATAAACTTTCAAGAAAATGGTTCATCTTTCAACCAAGAAGTTGAATTTTCAACTTAAAAAAATTAATCTATAATGAAAAGAGTGATAGTTGATATTTCAAGAACATTTCTTACCTAATTGTAGAATTTCTGAGCTAAAATAACAAATTTTATACAACATATTTATTAAAATTTCAGTTAAGAAAACTAATTTTTAACCAAAAATATGAGTTTTCAACGGAAAATATTAATTTTCCATCAAAAAGATCAATTCTCATTAAAGTACATACTTTTGTAACCAAATAGTAGTTGAATTTATGATCAAAAAGATTTTATTTTTTACCAGAAAAGACGAATTTTCAAAAAAAAATAAATCAATCAATTTTTAACCGTATAGATGAATTTTTTTAAAATTTCATTAATTTTCAACTAACAGGTTGAATTTTTACATTTAAAAATATAAATATTTAACCATAAATGAATGGTTTCATTTTCATTTAAGAGAATTAAAGTTAGATAAAAAGAACAAATTTTCTACAAAGCAGTTGAATTTTTAATCCGAGAATATGAATTTCCAACAAAAAAGTTCATTTTCAACTAACAAGTTGAATTTTCAACAAAACAGTTAAATTTTCAGTTTAGAAAATTAATTTTTCGCGAAACCGAAAAAGACGAATTTTCATCCAAATATTTGAATACTCAACCAAGAAGATTTATTTTTTACCGAAAATACAAATTTACAATAAAATGCATGAATTTTAATTTAAAAAAAGTTAATTGTTAACCAATTACTAGAATTTTAAAACAAAAGAGATAAATTCTGAAATAAAAATATAAGAGTTCAGGCTTTACAATTAAAACATTTTTTAATATTATCAAAAACAGAGTGGCCACTAAACTTTGATTTTAACCTTTTTAAATAATTAGTTACATTGTTTGTTTTTTAATTATGATATCCTTCTGTTTAGAAAACATAACTCAAAAATCATTTACTTTAAAAATTTTCCATTTCAGATTTTAATTTTAGTCTAGAATATTCTATCCTTATACCTTTCAATTTGAATTTTTTTAAATAAAAAAAGAACCATTACTTGATATTTATAAATACCTGACAGTTCATTTAAAATCAGTAATTATAAATCAAATATTCAAAACTTTAAAAAAATTTGAACATTACAATTTTAATTCTTTTATTTAAAAAGAAATTTAATTTTCAAGTCAAAATATTTAACTTTGATGTGTAAATAACAATTGAACGCCTATTATAATTCGAAAAAATTCAAGCAAGTTTAAGAGATATTAAGAAATTTTGGAAAAATTCAAAATTAATTAAGATTTTGAAGTTCGTACTAAAATTTCTGTGTAAATTGCAAATTTGAGAGAGTATTTAACTTACAAAATTATAAAAAATGAATGTAGGTTTTTTTTAAATTTTAAGACAAATGCGAATCATTTTTAAAAGATGTTCAGCACTTCTGAAAGCATTTAAAAAATTATTAAAAATTCAAAAAAAAATTTTAAAGGACATATAGATGTTTCAAGGATTTCTAAACTATTTAAAATATAAATAATTTAATTTTCGATTTAAAAATCTTTAGTTTATGAATAAATGACCGGGAGAAAGCGGGAAATGACAATGAATTTATTCTTTGACTGGAAATTTTACAAATTTTTAGAAGAAAAATTTGTTCAAGTTTGATTTTTAAATAATTAGTTGTAGTTCATAACAATATATTCGTAATTCAAGGCTTTTATTAAATTTAAACTATTATTTTAGCCTAAAATAAAACAATAATCATAAATAATATCGTAAGAACATTTTTTGTTATTTATGCATCAAATTGTAAGGAAGTTTTTAAAAATGTTAAGAATTTCCTAAAAATTGTAAGCAAAATTCAATTCATTATTTAATAGTTCTAAGTAAATTTAAAAAAAAATTAATTTTAAAAAATTTATAACAACTTCTAGATTTCTCAAGATTTTGAAACAACATTTTGAAACTTTTCAAGGATGTTTAAACTCTTTAAAATTGAAATAATGTAATTACTATTTTAAGAAGAGGTTAGAAAAAAAGTGTCAATTTTTCAATGTTCAATGTTTGTAGCTTAAAATTCCTGAAAATAAAATAATTTTGAAAATTTTTAAGTTCATTGATTTTTTAAATTCAAAGCATTAAAAATGATAACGTCAATTTATATTTTTTGAACTGAATCTAAACCTTTGAACTGAATCTAAACCTTTGAACTGAACCTTACTTTATAAAATTTAAAAAAATCTAGATTTGGCAGCTTTAAATTTCGATTGAAGTTTTTAAATTTTATTTAATTTTAATTTTTTAATTTAAAATTGTTCAGTTAAAAAGTGTGAGTATTTTATACGTGTAAATTATTCAGCATTTATACAACAAATTTTATTTGAAAAGCTTTTAAACTTCAAAATTAAACAGTTACATTTTGAGTGCTTCAATTTGTACTTTATTTTTTATTATGTCAAGTAGAAAAATGTTTAGCTTTGGAGTTTTAACTTTTTTATTTTATTTGCCGTGAAAATTGTTTACGAACCGGCAAAAGACCGGGAATTTATTTCTTTAATTAAATCGGCTACCCTGATTTATCAAAGTTTAACTTTTTTAATTAATTGATGTTAATTTGGCAGTTTAACTGAATTTAATTAAAAATTGTAGAGTTGAAAAATGTTAGTTAACTTTTATTTTATACATGAAAATTATTGATCATTTGAATAAAAAAATTTTAATGAAAAAATTTTAAACTTTGATTTAAAAATTTTTAAATTGAAGAGTTTCGCTTTAAGTGTTTCAATTTGCAGCTCAGTTTTTATTACTCCAAATGGAAAAATTTGTAGCTTTAGAGTTCGAATTTTCTAATTCCGTTGACCGTTAAAAATGTTTTGGAACCGAGAAAAGCAGCGACAAAGAAGAAGTTTCTTGAAAACAGGAGAAAATAGAGGATTTAAAATTTAAAAAATAATAATTTTCAGATTTATATTTAAACAATCTTGGAATTCTTAAAGTCTTTAAAGAGTTTTTTCGCTAAATAAATGAAGTTTATGTGATCCTTGTTTCTTAAAATGTCACCTATTACGTTTTTGGTAGATGCTTTATCTTTTTAAAGTTAACAATTCAAGTCTTTGGTTAATGTCGACCTACTTTCTTAAAGTTTAATATTTTTTGTTGAAGAATTATAATGTTAGTTGAAACTTCGTTCTTATTTTTTTGGTTAAAAATTATTTTTTCAAGCTGAAAATTTAATTATTTCGTTGAATATTCAACATTTTTATAATTCTTTTGAAAACAAATTTAATCACTTCATTTATGGTTAAATATTGGTCTTTTTGAGTTTTGAAATTCAACTTTTCAACTGAACATTTATAAAAATGGTTGACAAATTTTTTGATAGACAATTGATCTTTTTGGTTAAAAAATGCAACTCTTTGATTAAGACCGGATATGTTTGATTAAGAATTCATCTTTTTGGCTTGAAAATTCAATTATTTGGTACAAAATTAAACTGTTTTGTGAAAAATTCTTTTTTTTTAATTTAAAAAGTAGTTCTCTTAAAAGAAAAGTTAATCACTCTATTTTTGTTGAAATATATAATACGTAAATAATAAATATATGAATTTTGCCATTTAAAAATTCAACTATTTAGTTAAAAACTTAATAAATTTTCTAAAAATTCAACTATTTGGTTGAAAAGTTAAGTACTTTGTTGGAAATTCTTTTTTGGTGGAAAATCAATTTTTTGTGTTAAAAATTAGTTTTTAAGGTGCAAATGTTTTATTTATTTTGTTCACAAATTAACTGATTAATTGAGAATTTAACTATTTTGTAAAAAATTGATATTTTTGCCTCAAAAATTCAACAATTAAGTATAAAATTTAACTATTAGTTTAAGAATTTAAGTATTTTGTGGAAAATTCATCTTTATTTTGATTAAAAAATTTTTTTTCAACTTAAAATTAAACTATTTTGTTTAAAGTCCAACTGTTTTGTAGAATATTCAAATTGTCGGCTCAAAAATTTAACAACTTAATAGAAAATAGAATTATCTGGTTAAAAATTAAATTCTTTGTTAAAAATTTATATTCTCGGGTTAAAAAATGAATTGATTTGTACAAAATTCGTCTTTTTGGCTTGAAAAATCAACTATTTGTTACAAAATTGAACTGTTTTGTGGAAAATTCGTTTTTTTTTTTTATTCAAAAGTGGTTCTTTTAAAGGAAAGGTTAATGCAATAAGTTGAAAATTCTTCTTTTATCGTGGAAAATCAATTTTTTTCCTTAAAAATTAGTTTTCAAGGTGCAAATTTTATATTTATTTTGTTGAAAAATTAACATATTGATTGAGAATTAAACTATTTTATAGAAAATTCGTCTTTTTGTCTTAGAAATTCAAGAACTTTATAGTAGATTCGCGTGTTGTGTCAAAAATTCATATTTTGAGCAAAACATTAAAAAATTAATTTCTTTGTTGAAAATTAATAAGCTCGAGTTAAAAATTCAACTATTTTATTAAACATTCGTCTTTCTGGTTTAAAGAAGTAATATATAAATGTTGACGTTTAAAAATTCAAATATTTATTTGAAAATTTATTAAATTTATTGACAATTCGTATTTTTTGGGTAGAAAGTCAATTTTTTGGTTCAAAATAAGTTTTTTTTAGCTAAAAATTATAATATTTTGTTGCAAAATTAACTGATTGGTTACACATTAACTTCTATGTTGAAAAATCATGCTCTAAGCTCCTCATTTAGTGAAAATAATAACTATCTGATTAAAAATTAATTTCTTTGTTGAAAATTATAATTCTTGGTTTAAAAATTCAACTTTTTTGTAGAAATTTCGTGTTTTGGGCTTAAAAAATCAACTATTTTGTACAAAATTAAATTGTTTTATGGGAAATTCTTTTTTTTTTATTCCAAAATAATTCTTTTAATTGAAAATATAACCACTGTATTTTTGTTGAAATATAAATACATAAATAATAAATATATGCATTTAAACATTAAAAAATTTAATTATTCAGTTTAAGATTTATTAAATTTGTTTAAAATTCGTCTTTTTTATCTTCCTGGTTGAATATTCAAATGTTTAGTTAAAAAATTACGTACTTTTTTGAAAATTCGTCTTTTTTTGGTGGAAAATCAATTTCGTTGTTGTTGAAAATTACTTTTAAAAATGCAAATTTTGTATTTAATTTGTTGAAAAATTGACTGATTGATTAAGAATTCAACTATTTTGTAGGAAATTCATATTTTTGGCTTGAAAATTCAACAATTGAGTAGAAAATTGAACTATTAATTAAAAAATTGAGGCATTTTGTGAAAATTCGTTTTTATTTTTGTTAAAAATTAATTTTTGATACTTAAAAATGAACTGCTTTGTACAAAATTCGTCTTTTTGGCTTGAAAATTCAATTATTTGGTACAAAATTGAACTGTTTTGTGGAAAATTCGTTTTTTTTTACATTTTTTAAAATTTAAAAGTAGTTTTCTTAAAGGAAATTTTAACCACTCTATTTTTGTTGAAATATAATTAAATAAATGATAAATATATGAATTTTAATTCAACTATTCAATTGAAAATGTATTAAATTTGTTGAAAGTTCGTCTTTTTCGGTAGAAATTGATCTTCCTGGTTGAAAGTTCGACTATTCTTTGAAATTCAAGAATTTTGTAGAAAATTCGTATTTTGGGCTAAAAATTCAACAATTAGTAGAAAATATAACTATCTGGTTAAAAATTAACTTCTTTGTTGAAAATTAATATTCTCGAGTCAAAAAGTCAACTGCATTCTAGAAAATTCGTCTCTTTCGCTTAAAAATTGGAGAAAAGAGAGGAATTTTAATTAAATAATAATAATTTTCAGATTTATATTTGAACAATCTTAGAATTTTTAAAGTCTTTTAAGAGTTTTTTGGCTCCATAAAAGAATTTGGTTGGAAATTTATGTTCTTGGTTGAATATTCAACATTTTTTGTTAAAAATTCGTCTTTTTGGCTTGAAAATTCAACTATGTGGTAAAAAGTTAAACTGTTTTGTGGAAAATTCGTTTTTTTTTAATTCAAAAATAGTTCTCTTAAAGGAAAAGTTAACCACTCTATTTTTTTTGAAATATAAATACATAAATAATAAATATATGTATTTTGGCATTTAAAAATTCAATTATTTAGTTAAAAGTTTATTAAGTTTGTTGAAAATTCGTCTTTTTGATTGAAAATTTATGTAATAAGTTGAAAATTCGTATTTTTTTGGTGGAAACCCCTGTTTTATTTGTTAAAAATTAGTTTTTTAGCTGCAAATTTTGTATTTATTTTGTTGAAAAATTAACTGATTGATTGAGAATCCGTCTGTTTTGTAGAAAATTCGTATTTTGGCCAAAAAAATCCACAATTAGTAGAAAATATAACCATCTGGTTAAAAATTAACTTCTTTGTCGAAAACTAATATTCTCGGGTCAGAAAGTCAACTGCATTCTAGAAAATTCGTTTCTTTGGCTTGAAAACTGCAGAAATGCGAGGAATTAAAATTTAAGAATAATAATTTTCAGATTTATATTTAAACACTCTTGGAATTTTTAAAGTCTTTTAAGAGTTTTTTGGCTCGATAAAAGAATTTGGTTGGAAATTTTTGTTCTTGGTTGAATATTCAACTTTTTTTTGTTAAAAATTCGCCTTTTTGACTTGAAAATTCAACTATTTGGTAAAAAGTTAACTGTTTTGTGGAAAATTCGTTGTTTTTTTTTAAATTCAAAAATATTTCTCGTAAAGGAAAAGTTAACCGCTCTATTTTTATTGAAATATAAATACATAAATAATAAGTATATGAATTTTGACATTTAAAAATTCGATTATTTAGTTAAAAATGTATTAAATTTGTTGAAAATTCGTCTTTTTTGGTAGAAATTGCTCTTCCTGGTTGAAAATGCAACTGTTTGTTTGAAAATTTACGTACTTTGTTGAAAATTCGTCTTTTTGATTGAAAATTTAACTGTTGGGTTGAAAATTTATGCAATAAGTTGAAAATTCTTTGTTTGGTGGAAAATCAATTTTTTGTGTTAAAAATTAGTTTTTAAGCTGCAAATTTTGTATTTATTTTGTTGAAAAATTAACTAATTGATTGATAATCCATCTGTTTTGTAGAAAATTGGTCTTTTTGGCTAAGTTTTTTAGAAAATTCATATTTTGGTCATAAAATTCAACAATTGAGTGGCCAGAAACGAAAAGGGTCCGAGCGCTCGAAAACGCGAAAAAGTTTTGTCCAAACGTCTTGTGATATCAAAATTTCGAAATTCAAAAAATGAAATTTATAAAAATATTTTCTTATAGAGAATGACAAGATGGAACTTTTTTTTTAGAGTTTTTCAATCCGATTTATATTTTTGATAATAAAAAGGAAAAAGTGATCAGAAAATGTTGCCAAATTAATTATTTTTTGAAACATAAATCGTCTCAACTCAAACAAATATTATCGAAACTTTCTGAAATTTGGTATACACATGCATTATACCCTAGCGATGCCTACGATGTGGATAATTAAGTTAAAAATGCTAATTGTTCAATAATAATTAATTGCAAATGGAGACCTGACGGTAAGCACGTTTTCTTAGCTTCAACGACAAAAAGTATCGAGTGAACTTCAAAGTTGAAACAACTACCAGTGAGACATATGTTCCTTAACATTGGAGGAAGATTTCCTGCATTTTTCAGGTTAATTCATTGAAAATTGAGGGAAATATCCATTTTGTAAGAAAACAGGCGATGCCATATACTATTGCATCGTTGGCAGTTTCAAGCACTTCTCA
>NC_046659.1:126426264-126435657 GCF_010883055.1 Belonocnema kinseyi | reverse complement strand
TTAACTTAATTATCCACATCGTAGGCATCGCTAGGGTATAATGCATGTGTATACCAAATTTCAGAAAGTTTCGATAATATTTGTTTGAGTTGAGACGATTTACATATGTTTCAAAAAATAATTAAATTTGGCAACATTTTCTAATCACTTTTTCCCTTTTATTATCGAAAATATAAATCGGATTGAAAAACTCTAAAGGAAAAAAAGTTCCATCTTGTCATTCTCTACAAGAAAATATTTTCATAAATTTCATTTTTTGAATTTCGAAATTTTAATATAACAAGACGTTCGGGCAATACTTTTTCGCGTTTTCGAGCGTTCGGACCCTTTTCGTTTCTGGCCACTCAATTAGTAGAAAATATAACTATCTGGTTAAAAATTAATTTCTTGGTTGAAAATTAATATTCTTGGATTAAAAATTCAAGTGCTTTGTAGAAAATTCGTCTCTTTGGCCTAAAAACTGGAGAAAAGAGAGTAATTAAAAGTAAAAAAACTGGAGAAAAGAGAAGAATTAAAAGTAAAAAATAATAATTTTCAGATTTATATTTAAACAATGTTGGAATTCTTAAAGTCTCTAAAGAGTTTTTTCACTCAATAAATGAAGTTTATGTGACGCTTTAGCAGTCCATTAGTCTGAAAAATGGGTGTGTTCAGACACTTTAATTTCTCTGGCGAGAAAATCTGTTGATAAAAATGGCCTTTAGGTAGGTAGGTAGGTGTAAATGAAAGGATAGCGATTTGCGATTGTCGATTGTTGACCTGTTGACGCTGTTATTAATGGCGGCTTTGCTCATGCAACTATTCACTTTCGGATTCATGACTCACAGGTATTCAGGTATTCCCATCAGGCATTCAGGACGCAAGTGCAAACCTACCTGGAAATTACTGCAATTAATAAAAATACTCTGACCAAATCGTATGTCGTAATGACTAAGCTTTGTCCTTATCGTTTCCATTTATTCCATCAGTTTTTGTACCAGTTTTTCGATTATTCCAAGAAGTGATTTCAAATCAGCTGTCTGGAAAAAAGCTTTCTATGATTTTAAGAATTGAAATGATATCATCATTTATTTCTTTTCAAAGAGAAAGAAAAAATCCGCTTAGAACTTATGAAAAATAGTTATTTTATCGATAGTTTTTTCTATTTTAGATTACTGGTATTATTTTGTCGACCAAAATAGCTCATTCATTTCTGATGATAAATTTTTCTGATTACTGGTCTAATAACCAAGAAAAAAATCTAACTCGGTCAGGATTTGAACTGAGGACGCTATTCTCTATGAGTGGAGCGTTTATGAGTCAATCACTAATTAGTTTAAATTATTTAGTGTCGCACATTTTAAGAAGTAGTTTAAAAATAGTTTTGATAAATTTTTCAAAGAATTGAACTTATGTGTAGTGCGAATTTAAAAATTTATAGTCCAAAATCAAATAGTGCAATGGAAAATTAACTGCATTTTTTCAGCAAAATTTATATTTTTCTAAACTCATATTTTCATCATTCCTATTCATTTTTCGTAGGCTTCAGTCATTAATTTTACTATTCCCTAAATGAAGAATTCATTTTTTTCAGTTAACAGTTCGTCTTTTTGGTTGAAAAATTCAACAGTTTGGTAGAAATTTTTTGGTTAAAAAAATGCTGTCTGATTAAAAAATAATCTGTTTAGGTTGAAAATTAACTTCTTTGAATATTTATGAAGATTCCACAATTTTGATTATTCTTTTTATGATTATTGTTTTGAAGAAGATTCGTATTTTACGGCTCAAAAATTCAACTTTTTGGTGGAAAATTCATGTATCTTGTTGAAAATTCATCTTTTTTGTTGAAAAGTCCATTTTTTTAATGGAAAATCAATTTTTTAACTGAAAATTTAACTGACTGGTTAAAAATTAACATGATTATTGAAAACTCGTATTTTAGGTTTGAAAAATCATCTTTTTGGCTTGAAAATTCAACAATTTGATAGAAAATTAAACTGTTTTGCAGAAAATTCGTATTTTTGGCTTGAAAATTCTACCGTTTGATAGAAAATTCCAACTATTCGGTACAAAATCAAACTGTTTTGTATAAAATTCGTTTTTTTTTCATTATTAAATTTAAAAATATACTATTTAGTTAAAAATTTCTCAAATTTGTTCAAAATTAAACTGTTAGGTTGCAAATCTATGTATTTTGTTGAAGAATTGTCTTTTTTTGTTGTTAAAACTCTTATTATTTGGTTCAAAATTGAATTTATTTGTTGAAAATTCAACAGTCTTGATTATTATTTTTCTTATTCTTTGTAAAATATTCAACTGTTTTGTTATCAAATTTTTTTTGTTGAAATGTTATCTTTTTCTGCAGAAATTTAACCCTTCTTGGTTAAAAAACCAACAGTCTGGTCGAGAATTAATCTTTTATGGTTAAAAATTATCTATTTATTAAATAATCTATTTTGTAGAAAATTCGTATTTTACGTAGAAAAAAATCTATTTTGTTGAAAATTCGTCTTTTCTGATAGAAAATAAATATTTTTGTTGGAGAATAAATTTTTTTGATTACAAATTTATTTTTTTAACTGAAAGTTTAACTGACTTGTTAAAAATTAACATAATTATTGAAAATTGATAGTCTGAGGTCGGAAATTTGTCTTTTTGATTTGAAAATTTAACAATTTGGTAGATAACTAAACTTTTTTGCAGAAAATTCGTCATTTCAGCTTTAAGATTTCGTTTATTTTGGTACGAATTGAATCTGTGTAGTAGAAAAGTCTTTTTTTTGTTATTAAGATTAAATAACTTTAATATTTTGTTTAAAAATTCTGAAATTTGTTAAAAATTAAACTGTTTGGGTATAAATTGATTTATTTGTTTGAAAATACATATTTTTGATTGGAAATTTATTATTTTGTTAAATATGCAACTATTTAGTAGAAAATTGAACTATTTGGTTTAAAATTTAACTGTCTGGTTGAAACTTAATCTGTTTAAGTTCAAAATTAACTTTTTCTTAAAAATTTAACTTTTATGAAAAAAATTTGTATTTTACGACTGCAAAATTAACAAATTTAGCAGAAAATTTAACTATTTGTTGGAAAATTGGTCGATTTTGTTGAAACTTCTCCTTTTTTTGGTTAAAAATAAATCCATCATTTCTTTCTATTTAAATTAAGATCCTTGCTTATTGAAATGTCAACTATTTACATTTTTTGTTGAAAATTTATCTTTTCTATTCTTGGTTACAAATTATTTTTTCAAGCTGAAAACTTAACTATTTTGTTGAAAATTTAACATTTTTATTTATTTTTTTTAATAAAAATTTAACCACTTAACTTCTGGTTAAATATGACCGTGTTAACTTTTAAAATTCAGCTTTTTAGTTGAACATTTCTCAAATTTGTTGAAAAATTTGTTTTGATAGAAAAATAATCTTTTTGGTTGAAAATTTATGTAATATTTTGAAAATTCGTATTTTTCATAGAAAATAAATGTTTATTTGCTTAGAATTTTATATTTTTTAAATAAAAAGTTTCAATATTTTGTTAAAAAGATCAGTAATTGTTTAAAAATTACCTTCTCTTTAATAAAATTCGTATTCTATGGTTGAAAATTACATTTTTTTGTAGAAAATTCGTCTTTTGATTTCCAGTTCAACCATTTTATAGAAAATTAAAGCTTTCTGTATCAAATTCATATTTTTGGCTCGAAAATTCAACAATGAAGTAGAAAATATAACTATTAGTTTAAAAATTGATGTATTTTGTGGAAAAGTCATTTTTATTTTGGTTAAAAATTAATTTTTTTAACTTAAAATTGAACTTTTTTGTTTAAAATTCAACTATTTTGTAGGATATTCTTATTTCCGACTTAAAAATTTAACAATTTAATAGAAAATATAAGTATCTGGTTAAAAATTAACTTCTTTGTTAAAAATTGAACTGCTTTGCACAAAATTCGTCTTTTTCGCTTGAAAATTCAATTATTTGGTACAAAATTAAACTATTTTATGGAAAATTCTTTTAAGTATATAAGAGTATATGAATTTTATTTATATAATCATATGAATTTTTACGTTAAAAAATTCAAATATTTAGTTGAAAAATTATTGAAGATGTTGAAACATCGTCTTTTTCGGTAGATAATCAATTTCTTTTGGTTCAAAATAAGTTATTTTAGCTGATATTTATAATATTTTGTTGAAAAATTAACTGATTGGTTAAAAATTAACTTCTATGTTGAAAAATCGTGTTATAAGTTTGCAAATGGAACTATTTTGTAAAAAATTCCTGTTTTTTAAAATTCAAAAGTCATTCTTTTAATTGAAAATGTAATCACTATATTTCTTGTTAAATATAAATACATAAAATTTCACGTTTAAAAATTCAACCATTCTATAGAAAATTTATTAGAATGTTTTATTTTTTGTTAGAAGTTAATTTTCCTGGTTGGAAATTCAACTGCTGGGTTGAAAATTAATCTTTTTGATTGAAAATTCAACAACTTTGTAGAAAATTAAAGTGTTTATTGTGGATTTCTTCTTTTTGTCGTAAAAATTCAACCATTTGGTTACAAATTAGTCTGTTTTGTAGAAAATTATTTTTTCTTTAATTTTTAAGTAATTCCCCAAATTGAAAATTTAACCACTATACTTTTGGTTAAAATAATTTAAATAACAAACATATAATGTAAAAAAACTTTTAATAATAAAAAAGAATCTTTTTAAAATAATCAATATACAATATGAATTTTGAGGTTTAAAATATCAACTATTCAGTTGAAAATTTTTCTTTTTTGTTATAAATTAATCTTCCTGGTTGTAAATTTAACTATTTGATGGAAAATTAGGCAGAAAATTTAGTCCACTGTATTGAAAATTAATCTTTTTGATTGAAAATTAAACCATTACGTACAAAATTATTCTGTTTTGTAGAAAATTCATTTTTTTAAATTTAAAAGAAATTTCCTTAAGTGAAAATTTAACCACTGTATTTTTGGTTAAAATAATTTTAATAATAAATATATAATGTAATGAAACTGTTAATAATAAAAAAGAATTTAAAGAAAATAATAAATATACAATATAAATTTTGAGGTTTAAAAATGCAACGATTTAGTTTTAAATTTATTGGATTTGTTGAAAATTTGTCGTTTTTGGTAGAAGTTAATCTTCCTACTTGAAAATTAAACTATTTCGTTAAAATATGGGTGTATTTCGTTGAAAATTTAACTGTTTGGTTAAAAATTAGACATAAAATAAATACTCTATATTAAAAATTCATGTTTTGTTAAAAATGTTGCCTTTTCCGCTTGAATATTCAAACATTTGGTACAAAATTAATCTGTTTTGTAAAAAATTAATTTTTTTCTAAATTTTAAAGTAATTTCCTAAAGTAAAAATTTAACCAATATATTTTTGGATAAAATAATTTTAATGATAAATATAGAAATTAATAAAACTTTTGAAAATAGTAAAAAAAAATTTAATAATAAATATACAATATAAATGTTGAGATTTAAAAATTCAACTATTTAGTTAAAGATTTATTAAATTTATTGAAAATTTTTCTTTGTTGGCAGAAATTAATTTTCCTATTTGAAAATTAAAATATTTGGTGGAAAATTTTGTGTATTTTGTTGAAAATTCATTTTTTCGTGCATAAAATTAATCTTGTTTGTTGAAAATTCAACTATTTGGTAAAAAATTAAGCAGAAAATTAATCTACTTTATTGAAAAAATTTAACTTTTTGATTGAAAATTAAACCATTTCATACAAAATTATTCGGTTTTGTAAAAAATTAATTTTTTTTTTTAATTTAAAAGTAATTCCCTAAAGTGAAAATTTAACCGCTTTATTTTTGGTTAAAATAATTTTAATAATAAATATATGATGCAATACAAATTTTAATAATAAATATACAATATAAATTTTTAGATTTAAAAATTCAGCTATTCGGTTGAAGATTTATTAAATTTATTGAAATTTTTTTTGTAGAAATTAATTTTCCTAGTTGAAAATTAAACTATTTGGTGGAAAATGTGTATTTTGTAGAAAATTCATTTTTCCGTGCATGAAATTAATCTTGTTTTGTTGAAAATTCAACTGTTTGGTAAAAAATTAGGCAGAAAATTAGTCTAATGTATTGAAAAATTAAACTTTTTTATTGAAAATTAAACCATTTCATACAAAATTCATTTTTGAAATTTTAAAAGTAATTCCCTAAAGTGAAAATTTAACAGCTATATTTTTGGTTAAAATAATTTTAATAATAAATATGTAATGTAATAAAACTTTTAATAATAATCAGAAAAATTTAATAATAAATGTACAATATAAATGTTGAGATTTAGAGATTCAACTTTCTAGTTGAAGATTTAATAAATTTATAGAAAATTTTTATTTTTTGGTAGAAATTAATTTTCCTAGTTGAAAATTAAACCATTTTGGTACAAAATTATTCTGTTATGTAGAAAATTAATTTTTTTTACTTTTAAAAGTAATTTCTTTAATTGAAAATGTAACCACTCTATTTTTTATTAAAATAATTTTAAGAATATATATGTGATGTAATAAAACTTTTGATAATAAAACAATAATCTTTCGAGAATAATAAATATAGAATATAAATTTTGAGGTGTAAAACTCAATTATTTAGTTAAAAATTTTGTAGATTTATTTGAAATTCGTCGTTTTTGTAGAAATTAATCTTCCTAGTTGAAAATTCAACTATTTGGTTAAAAATTAGACAGACAATTAATTCAATGTATTCAAAATTTCTCTTTTTGATTTAAAAATTAAAAATTATATAGAAAATAAAGGCGTTTTGTTAAAAATTTCGCCTTTGCAGCTTGAAAATTCAAACATTTGGTACCAAATTATTCTGTTTTGCAGAAAATTAATTTCTTTAAATTTAAAAGTAATTTCCTTAAATGGAAATGTAAGCACTCTGTTTTTTATTGAAATAATTTTAATAATAAATATATGATGTAATACAGCTTTTAATAATAAAAAATAATTTTTAAAAATAATAAATATACAATATAAATTTTGAGATTTAAAAAATCAACTATTTGGTTAAAGATTTATTAAATTTATTGAAAATTTTTCTTTTTTGTTAACAATTAATTTTCCTAGTTGAAAATTCTACTATTTGGTTAAAAATTAGGCAGAAATATAATACTCTGCATTAAAAATTAATTTTTTTGATTGAAAATTAAACCATTTAGTACAAAACTCCTTTTTTTTTAATTTAAAAGTAATTCCCTTAAGTGGAAAATTTAACCACTCTATTTATGGTTAAAATAATTTTAAAAATAAAGATATAATGTAATAAAACTTTTAATTATAGAAAATAATTTTTTGTTAAAATAATAATTATAAAATATACATTTTGAGGTTTAAAATTTTAACTATTAATTTTAAAATTTATTAGATTTGTTGGAAATTCGTATTTTTTTTGTAGAAATTAATCTTCCTGGTTGTAAATTTAACTATTTGATGAAAACTGTATGTATTTTGTTAAAAATTCATCTTTTCTCGCATAAAATTAATCGTGTTTGTTGAAAATTAAACTATTTGATTAAAAATTAGACAGACAATCCACTGAATTGAAAATTCATCTTCTTGATCGAAATATCATCTTTTTGATTAAAAATGTAACAATTTTTTATAAAATTAAGGTATTTTCTTAAAAATGTCGCCTATTTATCTTGAAAATTCAACCATTTGGTGCAAAATTATTCTGTTTTGTAGAAAAATTAATTTCTTTGAATTTAAAAGTAATTCCCTTAAATGAAAATGAAACCACTCTATTTTTTGTTAAAATAATTTTTATAATAAATATATAATTTAATAAAACTTTTAATAATAAAAAATAATTTTAAAAAAATAAGAAATATATTATTAAATTTATTAGACATCTTTCTTTATGGTAAAAATTAAGCTTACTCGCTGAAAATTCAACTATGTGGTGGCAAATGTTGTGTATTTTGTTGAAAATTCGACTATTTGGTTAAAAATTAATACTCTTCATTGAAAATTCATCTTTTTGGTTGAAAATTTAACTATTTTCTTGGAAATTCAACTATTTTCTTTGAGGCTTCAACTATTCTGTTTGAAATTCGTCATTTTTAGTTCAATTCAACTGTTTTTTTAATTTAAATGATATTATTTTATTTTACTATTTTATTTCTTATTTTTTTATTTTTTTATTTATATATGTATTTTCTGTTATTTTTTGATGAAATTAACGAAAAAGTTAGAAAATATTTTTCACGGAAAATTAAAGAAAAGGTGCCCTAAGCATTTTTTGTGAAACATTTTTAAAAATTGGATCATCGCTCGAAAAAAAATGAGAAATAGTGTCAATAGTTTAGTGAGTCCGAGGCCCGCTAATTCGTAAATAAATAGTTTACATCCCGCCTATTTGAAACAGGAAAATACTACTTATCTTCAATTCAAATGTCAGTTTTAATATTCTATACAATGACAGATAAGAAAGCCGAGTGCTTGAACTTGAATACCAATGTTTGATAAAATTGACAATTTGTATGCAGGAAAGAAATCCTTCTCAAAAATATCAGAAACTGTTTATGAATTCTTGATCAATCAAGAAATAATTTATCGAAAGAATTTATTTTGCCGACAATCTATTTCCCTTTACGTCGAAATAACTCGAGGAAATTCTCTAGAACTGATTGAATTTTAGGGTATGACCTCAATAAATTTCAACGTGAGTAAATGCGGTTTCCTTTCAGCCTGATAACAAATTAAACTTACGAGTAATTTTTCAATGCAGAGTTATCTTTCAATAAAAAATAATTCATCTACGTTATTGCGTACGTGTCGTAAAAGCGACAGCCGCAAATATCTGACTCATGAATTGTAATTTCGTCTCGGTTATTGTTATTAATTAATGTGACATCTTTTTTTTTCAAAATGTAGATCAAAATTTAATGCTTTTTACTGTTTTGATCCCTCTCAAGTGTCTCAATGATTATACTTGTATGTACTACTGCTACTAAAGTTTATTAAAAAAAAATTGAAAGTTAATTATTTATCGTAGGCTTCACAGTTTTTCCACTTTTTCTCAGTTTTCTAGTTAAATGCGAATTGAATTAATAGAAGCTATTAAGGGGCTAATAAAAAAAAATACGAATTTCCAACTAATCTAATAAATTTTAAAATTAATGGTTGAATTTTTAAACCTCAAAATGTATATTTGATATTTATTATTTTAACAAAAAATTATTTTCTATAATTAAAAGTTTTATTACATTATATCTTTATTTTTAAAATGATTTTAACCATAAATCGAGTGGTTATATTTTTCACTTAAGGCAATTACTTTTAAATTTAAAAAAAAGGAATTTTGTACTAAATGGTTTAATTTTCAATCAAAAAAATTAATTTTTAA
>NC_046659.1:126424199-126426164 GCF_010883055.1 Belonocnema kinseyi | reverse complement strand
TCTTTTTGGAAGAAAATTAATACTTTTGCTGTGAAATTCAACTATTTGGTTAAAAATTAAACCATCAAGAAGAAATATAAATACTTAAAATTAATTAATTAAAATTTGGACTAAAATTACATCCATTGTTCAAATTATTTAGTTTCAAATTGATGTAATTTTTAAAAAATTTGTCTTTTTCTTAGAAAAATAATTTTCTTCGTTGAAAATTTAATTATTCCAATTTAAAATCTATAATTTTAGTTGATAATTACTTCATTTAGTTGAAATTTAACTATTTCAATTGAATATTCATCACTTTGGTTTATAATTCATCACTTTAAAAATTAGTTGTTTGAAAATATTATTTTTTCATCCGTAAAATGTAACTATTTCATATAAATATTCCATCATTTTAGTTCAAAATCGATGTTTGTTTTAAATTTAATTTTTTTAAATAAAAACTACACGTTCAATTTTTAGTTAAAAATTGTTTTTTTTACGAAAGTAACTATTTGGTTGAAATTTTTTTAAGTTGAGAATTCATTTATTTGATTAAAAAGTCGTCTTTTTAGAAGAAAATTAATCTTTTTTACAAATTAAACTGTTTAGTACAAAATTACACTATTTTGTAGAAATTTCGTTTGTTTTTTTAAATTGAAAATTAATTCTTCTTGATAAAAACTTGACAGCTCCATTTTTGTTAAAAATTATATATGTTTTAGTTTGAAAATTCAATTATTCAGTCAAATATTTCTAGAAATGAGAAGAAATCTTAACTAAAAATTAATCAATTCAAATTTAGAATAAAATTACATCCATTGTACAAAAATGACTATTTGTTTGAAATTTTTATTGGTTGAAAATTCAACTCTTCTGTTAAAAATTCATATATTTTATTAAAAAGTTGTGTTTTTGGAAGAAAATTAATTTTTTGGTTTGTTTTAAAAATTGAACTATTTAGTACAAAATTACACTATTTTGTAGAAAATTACTTTGTTTTTCTTTAAGGTAATTCTCTTTGACGAAAACTTAACTACTCCATTTTGGTTAAAAATTTATATTTGTTAATTCGAAAATTGTTAAAAATGCATTTATTTTATTAAAAAACGTCTTTTAAGAACAAACTTCTTTTTTCTTGAAAAATAAACTATTTTAGAGAAAATTCTTTCTTTGTTTTAATTCAAAATTGATTATCCTTCAGGAAAATTTAACTACTCGAGTTTTGTTAAAAATTGTTTTTTTACTTTGAAAATTCAGTTTTTTAGTTTAAAAAGAATTTAGAAACAAAAAAATAGGAACTGCAAATTTATCAATTAAAATTTGGACTAACATCTCTTGACGAAAAATGATATAATTTGTTAAAAATTCGTCATTTTTGATACAAAAATAATTTTCTTTGTTAAAAGTTCATCTTTTTTATTGAAATATCAACTATTCCAGTTAAAGCTTCATAATTTTGTTAAAAAATGTAACTATTTTTTTGGAAAAAATTACTTTTTTGAAAATTATTATTTTTTTAACCTTAAAATGTAAATATTCCAGTTAAGTATTACATCATTTTAGTTTAAAATTGATCTCTTTGGTTAAAGATTTATTTTTTTAGCTGCAAATTTAACTTTTCAATATTTGATTAAAAATTTATCTTTTATAGATCAAAATTTAACTATTTTTTGCAATTTTTTTAGTTGAAAATTCAGCCATTTTGTTGAAACTTCATACATTTTGTTAAAAAGACGTATTTTTTAAGAAGAAAGTTAATCTTTTTTCTTGAAAATTCAATTATTTAGTTAAAAATGTTAAGATAAATATTCATAATTAAAGCTGATAATTCATTCATTTCGTTTAAACATCAATTTGTTAACTGAAAAATTAACTATTCAATTTTTAGTTAACAATTTATGTATTTTAATAAATTCATCAGTTTGATTGAGAATCATTTTTGATTGAAAATTTGTCTTTTTCAATTCAAAATTTAAATATACG
>NC_046659.1:126404407-126424099 GCF_010883055.1 Belonocnema kinseyi | reverse complement strand
TTTTAATATAAAAAATAAAGATGCCGAGGGCTCATCGGCTACGATCCGGTATGTCATTATTGAGAGTGTGGCTGGAGTGTGTGGTACTGCCGTTATAGAAAGAATGTCTGGTGATGAGGTAAGCTAGAAGGCGCAATAAAAAAGTCAATAAAGATATAGAGAGCGCATCGACTATGATCCAGAATGTAATTTTTGAGAGTGTGACTGGAGTGTGTGGTACTGTGTTTTTAGGACGAATACCTATTGATGTGGCAACGTGGAAGGCGCTAATAAACAATAAAGGTATAGATGGCACATCGACTATGATCCAGGATTACATTGTTGAGAGTGTAGCTGGAGTGTGTGGTACTGTGGTTGTGGAAAGAATGTCTGGTGATGAGGAAACTTGGAAGGGGCTAATAAACAATAAAGATATAGAGGGCACATCGACTATGATCCAGAATGTCATTTTTGAGAGTGTGGCTGGAGTGTGTGGTACTGCGGTTATAGGAAGAATGTCTTGTGATGAGGCAACTTAGAAAACGCTTCTAAACAGTAAAGTTATAGAGGGCGCATTGGCTATTATCCGGGATGTCATTACTAGAGGTGCGACTGGAGTATGTGGTACTGCGTTTTTAGGATGAATGTCTAGTCTTGCATGGCGGCATCACGAAATTCAAGCATCTGGTAAACTGATAAACATTTATTTTACCTGGACAGTAGTAGTGTATATTTTTGCTAACGGCTTTTAATTTTTTATAATCAGAAGTCGCTGGAGATCGCCAGGCGACTAAATACATTGGAATCAATCGATGACTACTTGAATATCTTGCAAGGAGCTCCAAGCGGCCTATCAAGTAAGTAATATTTTTAATAAACCATTTATTAATTATAAATACTCTTAATCTCACTACATTTCTTCTTGTAAAAAAAATATTAATTTGAATAATTATTGAAAAAATAGATCCTCTGAGTAAGAAAAGATTGGAAATTCATCGAATTTCTCTAACAAATTTCAATTTAAATCTTTTCGCCCTCATAAATTATCATGTGGATCTGATAATTAAAGACAAAATTCGGCTTATCGCAGCCTTCAAATATCTTTTTGTGAAAAACGAGTCGATTAGCCACATATTTCGGGACATATCGGAGAAATTGTGATTCACTCGCGGCCAACTCATCACCAAAGAACTTTAGAAAATTATCTCTGTCTTCTGAAAAATTCATCTGCCTAAAGTAACCGCCGAAATTGTTGATGTTTGGTATCAAGCGATCATTCAACTCACTAATCTCTTTGAGACTCGGCAGTTTTTTTTTCCTCTGGAATTCGGAAATGGCAGATTTCATCTTTGGATGAGTGTTTAAATTCGTGGAATTATCAGGTGAATGGGATTTAATGAGAGAGTAAGCGATTTGAAGTTTACAGGGTCGTTTCCAAATGTAGGATGATGGAATGGTATCATAGGCTTCTATACCTGTAGGAATTTTCGAGTTTTGAAATAAATTATAAATAAAGCAGGCTTCACAGTGATCTTAAATAATATTTCAGGTGAAATAAGGGACCAAAATGATGAATTTGTATGAATATTTTTGAATCTACTACCAAAAGGATTATTTTTTTACCGAAAAGATTAATTTTAAATCGACAAAGATCAATTTTCAACCAAAAATGAAATAGTTACATTTTTAATTGAAAGAATTTATTTTTTACAAAAAAGAAAAGAATTTTTAATAAAATAGTTCAATTTAATAATATCAATTTTCCACCAAAAATTGATTAGTTGAATATTCATTTGAAACAAAATTGTTAAATTTTCAAACAAGAGAATTAATTTTCTATCGAAGACGAAGAATTTCCAACAGAATGCATAAATTCTCAACAAAGCAGTTGAATTCGCAACTAAACATGATAGATTTTTAATCAATGAGTGGATTTTTTAACAAAAGAAAAACAATTTTCCACCAAAAAAGGAAGTTACATTTTCAACCAAAGAGATCGATTTTCAGCTAAAATTATGAATCTTCAACTAGAATAATTTAATTTTTAATTAGAAAGTAAATTTTCGACAAAAAAAAAAGACTAATAAAATTGTTTAATTTGATACTAAAAATATAAATTTTCAACCAAACAGTTGAATTTCCAAGTAAAAGAGATCAATTTTCATTCGCACTAAAAAAGTTTAAAATTCATCATTTGAGATGATAATTACTTCATTTAGTTGAAAATTCAACTATTTCAGTTGAATCTTCATGACTTTGGTTGAAAATTTATCACTAAAATTAGTTACTTTCTTGAAAATTATTATTTTTTCATCCGTGAAATTGATCTCTTTGATCCAACTTTAATTTTTTTTTTACTAAAAACTACACGTTCAATTTTTGGTTTAAAATTGTTCTTTTTTAGTAAAAAAAGTAACTATTTCGTTGACATTTTTTTTTAGTTCAAAATTCATATATTTTAATGAAAAGTTTTCTTTTTAGAAGAAAATTAATCTTCTGTTTTAAATTAAACTGTTCAGTACAAAATTACAGTATTTGGTAGAAAATTCGCTTTTTTCTTAATTGAAACTTAATTCTTCTTGATGAAAACTTAACTATTCCATTTTCGTTAAAAATTTATATTTTTTAGTTGGAAAATTCAATTGTTTAGTCAAATATTTCTAGAAATGAGAAGAAATATAAAATGAAAATTAATCAATTAAAATTTATAATAAAAAATTACAAAAATTTTAGTTGAAAATTTATGTAATTTGTTAAAAAGTTATCTTTCTGGTAGAAATATAATTTTTTTTAGTTGAAAATTCATCTTTTTGGTTGAGAATTCATCACTTTCGAAATTAGGTACTTTAAAATTTTTTTTTAAATCTTAAAATGCAACTATTCGAGTTAAATATTCCATCATTTTAGTTGAAAAATTGATCACTTTGGTTAAACCAACTTAATTCTTCTTGACGAAAACTTAACTACTCCATTTTGATTAAAAATTGATATTTTTATTAAAAATTTATATTTTGTAATTAGAAAATTCAATTATTTAGTACCAAATTTTTAGAGACGGAAAAAAATATTAACTAGAAATTAAAGTTGAAAATGTTTGTAATTTGTTAAAAATTAATCTTTTTTGGTAGAAAAATAATCTTCTTGGTTGAAAATTCAATTATTCCAGTTATAAATTTAAATTAAAAATTTTTTTTTTTCATTTAATTGTAGCTATTCCTGTTAAATATTCCATCATTTCACTTTTAAATTGATCTCTTCGATTGAATATTACTTTTTTTAAATGAATTTTATTATTTTTTTTTATTTGAAAATTTAACTATATTATTAAAAATGCATTTATTTTGCTAAAAATTGGTCTTTTTGGGACAAAATTAATTTTTTTCTTGAAAATTAAACTATTTTTAAGAAAATTCGTTAAAAATTGCTATTTTTTAGTTTAAAAATTCAGTTGTTTAGTCAAATATTTCTAGAAATGAGAAGAAGCATAAAATGAAAATTAATTAAAATTTGGACTAAAATTACAAACATATTTTGTTGAAAATTTATGTAATTTGTTCAAAAGTCGTCTTTTTGGTTGAAAAACAATTGTTTTAGTTGAAAATTAATCTTTTTGGTTGAAAATTCAACTATTCCAGTTAAAAATGAATGAATTGATTTCATAATTACTTTATTTGGTTGAGAATTTATCTCTTTCAAAATTAGCTACTAAAAATTAAAGCATTTATTTTTTTGTTAAAAATTGTTTTTTTTTAGTTCATAATTTTTCAACAAAGTAGTTGAATTTGGAACCAAAACAGATTAATTTTTAATCAAACAGTTAAAAAATTAATTTTAAACCTCTAAAAAAAGAATTTTCAGCAAACTAGTTAAATTTTCAGAGATGAATTTTTATCTAAAATTATGATTCTTCAACTGGAATAGTTGAATTTTTTAACAAAAAAAATTGATGTTCAAGCAAAGATACGAATTTTCAACTCAATTGAAGAATCTCCAACAAAGAAATTAAAATTTACGAAATTTAAATTAGACCGAAATCCAAATTAAAAATCCCATTTAACGTAGAAATTATCAATTTTTAACCAAACATAGAATGGATTATATTTTTAGTGTTTTCTAGCCTAAATGTATAAAAAAGGGATTCGTTTCTTCAGTGCAAAAAATTTATATTTAATTCATAATTAAATAAATCCGAAAACAAGTCATCTGTTATTGCAAAAATTGAAAAATGTTGTAAAAAAAGTCATTTTATGGTTGAAAATTCAACCGCTTTAATGAAAATTCGTTTTTTTGTTTTGAAAATTTAGCTTTTTTGATAAAAAAAAATTAATTTCTGTGGTAGAAAATTTAAGTATATGTTGTTGAAATTCCTTTTTCTTCTGGTTGAAAGGTAATTTTTGCACTCAAAATTTAACTATTCCATTTTAAGTTAAAAGTTTATCTTTTTGAAGTGGAAATATTAACTATTTATTTGAAAGTTGAAGTTTTATTTTAAAAAATCAAGTTTCTGGTTGTTTTGTTTTCTTAAATATTAATTTTTGCAAACTGAAAATGTAATTCTTTTATTTTTTGTTGAAAATTGAACTATTTTATTAAAAATTCGTTTTTTTTCTTGGTTGAAAATTAATTTTATGTATTGAAATCTTAATTTTTTAATTTAAATTGTGAATTTATGTTTATTTGATTTTTTTTACTTCAACTGTTTAATTAAAATTGCATGTATTTTGTGGAAAATTCGTCTTTTTTGGTAGAAAAATAATCATCGTTGAAAATTTATGATTTAGGTTTTAATTAATTGACAACTACATTAAAAAGTCATCTTTTTGGGTTAATAATTCTACTATTTTTTATCAAAAGATCATTTTTTTAAATGAAAATTTAATTATTTAATTTTTTCTGGAAAACCTATATTTTTTAGTTGAAAAATCAACTACTTTGTTGAAAATTGATTTACTTTTGTTAACAAGATAGGTTTCTCGTTAAAGATATTTTATTTTGGATAACATTTTTTTTTTAATTGAACTATTTTTTTGAAAATTCAACTATTTGGTTAAAAACTAATGTATTTTGAAAAAAATTGTTCTTTTTGGCTAGAAAATTCATCTTTTTGGTGGAAAATTGAAATATTTTCATGAAAAATTCAACTGTTTTGTTGACAGATTTTTGGGTGTTGAAAATCAATTTATTTAAATTGTTTTCAATTTAAATTATTTAGTTGAAGAACTTCGTTTAGAATTGTTTTATAAGTTGAAAATACATTATTTTAATTAAAATTTCATTTATTTGGTTAAAAATTCGTCTATTATGGTAGAAAATTCATCTTTTTTTTGTTAAAAATTGAAATATTTTTGTTAAAAATTCATCTGTTTTGTTGATAATTTTTTTTCATAGATAATTAATTTTTTTATTTAAATCTTACCTTTTAGATTGAAATTAAAAATTAATCTTTTTTAGTTGAAAATTCAACTATTTGGTATTTCGCGGGATTTTAACAGATTTTATCATATTTTTGAAGATTTTATTCAAAAGAATTGCGGTTTTAAAGGCTTGAATAAATTTTCAAATATTTTAAGGGATTTTCAAAGATTTTTGAAGAATTTAAAATATTTAAAAAAAAATGTTCATGAAAAACACAGTTTTTTAAAACAATTGTTCAAAATTAAAGGATTTTACGGTATTTAAAAAGATTCCAATTAATTTTTAAGAGATTACAAAAATATCACCGGATTTTAACAGATTTTATCATATTTTAATACATTTTATTCAAAATAATTGTGGTTTTTTAAAGGTTTCAATAGGTTTAAAAAGATTTTTTAAGGATTTAAAAGATTTTTAAAAATATCTCCATGAGAAACACAGTTTTTTAAAACGAGTTTTAAAATTTCAAGGATTTTACGGCATTGAAAAAGATTCCAAGGAATTCTCAAGAGATTACAAAAATGTCGCCGGATTTTAACAGCTTTTATCATATTATAATACATTTTATTCAAAATAATTACGATTTTTTAATACTTGCATAGATTTTAAAATATTTCAAGGAATTTTCAAAGATTTTTGAAGAATTAAAAATATTTTTAAAATGATGTCCATGAAAAACACAGTTTTTTAAAACGAGTTTTGAAATTTCAAGGATTTTACGTTATTTAAAAAGATTCCAAGGAATTTTTAAGAGCGTACAAAAATTTCCCGGGATTTTAACAGATTTTATAATATTTTTGAAGATTTTATTCAAAAGAATTGCGGTTTTTAAAGGCTTCAATAGATTTTCAAATATTTCAAGGGATTTTCAAAGATTTTTAAAATTATGTCCATGAAAAACACAGTTTCTTAAAACAATTTTTTAAATTTCAAGGATTTTACGGTATTTAAAAAGATTCCAAGGAATTTTCAAGAGGTTACAAAAATGTCGCCGGATTTTAACAGATTTTATAATATTTTTAAACATTTTATTCAAAAGAATTTATTTGGTTAAAAATTCGTCTATTTTGGTAGAAAATTCATCTTTTTTTTTGTTAAAAATTGAAATATTTTTGTTAAAAATTCATCTGTTTTGTTGACAATTTTTTTTCATAGATAATTAATTTTTTTATTTAAATCTTACCTTTTGTATTGAAATTGAAAATTAATCTTTTTTAGTTGAAAATTCAACTATTTGGTTAAGAATTACTGTATTTTGTTAAAAATTGGACTTGTTTGGTAGAAAATTAATCTTCTTCTTTGGAAGTTCAATTATTTTTAAAAGTTTATTTAAAAAAAAAGTTTGTCTTATTAAAAGTTTATTTATTTGGTTGAAAATTTATGTATTTTTTTGAAAAGTCTACATTTTTGTTTAAAAACTCACATCTTTGGTTGAAAATTTAACAATTATTCTGAAAAATTCAACTACTTTATTGACAAATTTTTTGTGGTAGAAAAATAATTTTTTTTATTGAAATCTAACCTTTTTGAATTGAAATTCTATTTATCTTTTTTATTTGAAAATTCATCTTTTCGGTTAAAAATTTAAATATTTTTGTTAAAAATTCAACTACTTTGTTGACAGATATTTTTTTGTAGAATATTCATTTTTTTATTCGAATCTTACCTTTTTGGATTAAAATTTCAAATTTCTTTTTTAGTTGAAAATTCAACTATTTGTTTAAAAATTACTGTATTTTGTTAAAAACTGGACTTGTTTGGTAGAAAATTAATCTTCTTGTTTGAAATTTAAATTATTTAGTTGAAGTTCTTCGTTTAAAATTTATTTTTTAAGTTGTAAATACATTATTTAAATTAGAAGTTAATTTATTAGTTGAAAATTCACATAATTTCTTAAAAAATCGTCATTTTTGTAAAGTCAATTATCTTATTGAAACTTCTTTTTTTTAGGATTCAATTTTTTTTTATTAAGAATTAAAATCTGTTTTATTTGAAATATGAACTATTACGTTTTTCGTTGAAAAATTTGTAAATGTAATTATTTCTTGTTGAAAATTCTTCATTTGAGTAAAAAATTCAGTACTTTTAGGACAATTTTATAGAAATTAAAGATTATTTAGAGAAAATTTTCCAAAAAGTGGTCAAAAAACGGTTTTTTTAAAAGGGAAAATAGGAGAAAGACTGTGAAGAATGCTGAAATATTTAATAATGAATAGTAAATTTTGATATATTTACAATTTCTCCACAAATGCATTTCTCCAGTGGCCTCAACGAATTTGACTCTTTTCGTTTGTACCTCAATTTCCCCAGGTCCATCAGCCTGAGCAAAATTTTTTTCGACCTTCCTTTCCATAATTTCATTTTCGAATTTTAGTTTCTTCATTTTTTCGATATTCCACTCTATTTCGTTGACGATTGTCGGTGTGATCTCGCGTTTACCGAGACCATTAAGATCATTATTACCGAGTTCATAGGAAACGCCTTCTTCCTCATTCAGAAAATTTCCTTCATTGTCAGTTGTTTGCAATGAATTCAATGAATGTTTCACATTTTCGTTCATGTTTTGCTGTGCGTTTGTCAGTAAATTTATGGTTTTCCTATATGAGAAAAATAAAATTCTGAATATTCAGTGGGTGGGGGAGGGGGGTTAAATTGAAAGTGTTACGATATTTTAAACAAAAATTAAACAAAGATTTTTGAAGAATTTAAAATATTTTTTTTTTTAAATATCTCCATGAAGAACACAATTTTTTTAATTTGAAAGATTTTACGGTATTTAAAAAGATTCCAAGGAATTTTCAAGAGATCACAAAAATGTTGCCGGATTTTAACAGATTTTATCATATTATCAGACATTTTATTCAAAATAATTGCTGTTTTTTAAAGGCTTGAATAGATTTTCAAAGATTTTTGAAGAAATTAAAATATTTTTAAAAACATATTCATGAAAAACACAGTTTTTTAAAACAATTTTTTAAATTTCAAGGATTTTACGGTATTTAAAAAGTTTTCCAGGGAATTTTCAAGAGGTTACAAAAATGTCGCCGGATTTTAACAGAGTTTATAATACTTTTAAACATTTTATTCAAAAGTATTGCGGCTTTTTAAAGGCTTGAATAGATTTTGAAATATTTCAAGGGATTTTCAAAGATTTTTGAGAATTTGAAAGATTTTAAAAAAAATTTCCATGAAAAACACAGTTTTTTACAACAATTTTTTAAATTTTAAGGATTTTACGGTATTTAAAAGGATTCGAATTAATTTTGAAGAGATTACAAAAATGTCGCCGGATTTTAACAGATTTTATCTTTTTTTAAACATTTTATTTTAAATAATTGCGGTTTTTTTAAAGGCTTCAATAGATTTTCGAATATTTTAAGAAATGTTCAAAGCTTTTTGAAGAATTTAAAAGATTTTTAAAAATACGTCCATGAAAAACACAGTTTTTTAAAACGAGTTTTGAAATTTCAAGGATTTTCGGCATTTAAAAAGATTCCAATGAATTTTCAAGAGATTACAAAAATTTCGCCGGATTTTAACAGATTTTATCATATTATAATACATTTTATTCAAAATAATTGCGGTTTTTTAAAGGCTTGAATAGATTTTCAAAGATTTTTGAAGAATTTAAAATATTTTTAATATTATGTCCATGAAAAACACAGTTTTTTAAAACGAGTTTTAAAATTTCAAGGATTTTACGGTATTTAAAAAGATTCAAAGGAATTTTTAAGAGCGCACAAAAATTTCGCGGGATTTTAACAGATTTTATATTATTTTTGAAGATTTTATTCAAAAGAATTGCGGTTTTAAAGGCTTGAATAGATTTTCAAATATTTTAAGGGATTTTCAAAGATTTTTGAAGAATTTGAAAGATTTAAAAAAAATGTTCATGAAAAACACAGTTTTTTAAAACAATTGTTAAAATTTAAAGGATTTGACGGTATTTAAAAAGATTCCAATTAATTTTCAAGAGATTACAAAAATGTCACCTGATTTTAACAGATTTTATAATATTTTAAAACATTTTATTCAAAAGAATTGCGGTTTTTTAAAGGCTTGAATAGACTTTCAAAGATTTTTGAAAAATTAAAAATATTTTTAAAATTATGTCCATGAAAAACACAGTTTTTTAAAACGAGTTTTGAAATTTCAAGGATTTTACGTTATTTAAAAAGTTTCCAGGGAATTTTTAAGAGCGTACTAAAATTTCCCGGGATTTTAACAGATTTTATAATATTTTTGAAGATTTTATTCAAAAGAATTGCGGTTTTTAAAGGCTTAAATAGATTTTCAAATATTTCAAGGGATTTTCAAAGATTTTTAAAATTATGCCCATGAAAAACACTGTTTTTTAAAACAATTTTTTAAATTTCAAGGATTTTACGGTATTTAAAAAGATTCCAAGGAACTTTCAAGAGGTTACAAAAATGTCGCCGGATTTTAACAGATTTTATATTATTTTAAAACATTTTATTCAAAAGAATTGTGGTTTTTTAAAGGCTTGAATAGATTTTCAAATATTTCAAGGAATTTTCAAAGATTTTTGAAGAATGTAAAATATTTTTTAAAATATGTCCATGAAAAATATAGTTTTTTAAAACGAGTTTTAAGATTTCAAGGATTTTACAGTATTTAACAAGATTTGAAAGAAATTTCAAGAGATTACAAAAATGTCGCCGGATTTTAACAGATTTTATCATATTTTAATACATTTTTCCTACAATTTATTCAAATAAATTGCGGTATTTCAAAGACATGAAAAGATATTTGCTAAGATATTGGAAATGTTCCAAAGAATTTCTAAGCTTTCCAAATATTCCAACGGGTTTTTAAGAAATTTCAACGGATTCCACGGAATTTTATAAGATTTAAAAAAATATTTCGAAAATGTTCATAGATTTTAAAGGCTCCTATTACGGTATGTTAATGAATTTTCAAGGATGTCAAAATATTTCGTACAAATTTAAAATATTTTATAGAATTTTAAAAAATTTCGTAAAATTTGATATAATTTCACGAAATTTTAAAGTAATTTTATGGTTTTTGAGTCAAAATTTCAAACAATACGAAGAGGTTTCAAGGAATTTCCAACGCTTTTAAGGGATCAATCAAAACTGAAATAACTAAGTTTTAATTTAAAAACATCAAAATTAATAAAAAAAGACGAATTTTCAACTAAAAAAGATAATGTTTCAACCAAAAATTGAATAATTAAACTATGGAATATTTAACTGGAATAATAGTTACATTTTCAGTGTAAAAAGGCCGAAGTAAAGGATAAAGTTACAACTAAAATTATCAATATTTAACTGTAAGACTTGAATTTTTGACCCAAAATAATTTTTAAACAGGAGGATTAACTTGCAAATAAATAAATTCTCAGTTGGAGAAATTAATTTTCAACCAAAAAAAGACAGAATTTTTAATCATAAAGATTAATTTTCTAAAAAAAAGGCCAATTTTCTACGAAGTGCATAAATTTTCAAATAAACAGTTAAATTTTCATTTAAAAAAGATAATTTTTTAACCAAAAATATAATAGTTGAATTTTCCGTAAAAAATCTTTTGCTCAATAAAAAGAAACGGATTTTCAGCAGAATAGTTCAATTTTCCAATGGACTAGTTTAATTTTTGGTATAAAAAAGTTTTCATAGATTTGAAAAGATTTTCAGGTATTTGAAGGTATTTTCAAAGGTTTCACAGTATTAAAAAAATTTTATAATATTTTTAATGATTCCAAGATATTTTAACCGAAAAGGAAAACATTTTTCAACAAACTTCTTAAATTATCGGGAAACAAATCCTTTTCATCCAAAAAAGAAACATTTTTTCAGCCCAAAAAAAAGAATTTTCAATTAAAATTATAAATTTTAAAAGAAAAATAATAGTAAATTTTAACAAACAAAAATTCAAGAAAACATTTGAATTTTCAACTAAAAGAGATCAATTAAAAAAAAAACAACGAATTTCAAAAAACTAATTAAATTTTCAATTAAAGAGATCAATTTCCCCCAAAAATGATGAATATTAAACTGGCATAGTTAAATTTTCAATTAAAAAGTAAATTTTTGGCATATACAACTAAAATAATAAATCTTCAACTAAAAAAAAAATTAATTTTGAACAAAATACACAAATTTCCAACTAAAAAGGTAAGTTTTCTATTAAAAATAAAATACTTAAATTTTTAGGTATTTAAATAAATTCTCAACCACAGAAATTAACTTTTAACCAAAATATATTTTAAACCAAAAAAATTAAATTTCTATAAAAAAAAGATGAATTTTCGTCAAAAAATGGAGCAGTTACATTTTTAGTTGGAAAAATTAATTCTAAATAAGAAAAAAACTAATTTTCAACAAAAAAACATCAATTTTCTGCACAACAAAAAAGAACAAATTTTTAACTAAATATTTTTCTTAGCAAAAAATAGAATAGTTAAATTTTCTACAGAATAGGACACTTTTTAACGAAAAAGGTTACATTTTTATCAAAAAAGGTAAATTTTCCACAAAAAATGGAATTGGTTAAAGTCAATTTTCAACTAAAATAATATATCTTCAACTAAAAGAAAAATAATTTTTTTTAATAAAATACATGAATTTCCAAATAAAAATGTAAATTTTATACCAAAAATAAAATTGTTAAATTTTCAGTTGGTAAATTAAATTTTCAGCTAAAAAAGAAACGAATTTTCAACCAAATATTTAAATTTCCAACCTCAAAAATTAATTTTTACCTAAAATGATGAATCTTCAACCAAAAAAAAAAAAAAAATTTTTTAAGCAAATGTATAAGAAAAATAATTCAACTTTAAACCCAGAAAATACATTTTCTACTAAAAATATAAATTATCAAGCAAAAATGGAACTTTTTAGAGTCAATTTTCAACTAAAATAATAAATATTTAACTAGAAAAAAATATTTTTTAGTCAAACACATGGATTTTTAACTAAAAATATAAGTTTTCTACTAAAGATAAAATACTTAAATTTTCAGTTAGTTAAATAAATTTTAAATAAAAAATAAACGAATTTTCATTAAAATAGTTCAATTTTCAACCACAAAAATTAATTTTTTCACGAAAAAGATGAAGTCTCAAGAAATGAGAGTGCTCTTCTACCATAAAAGACGGATTTTGAACCAAAAAAATGAATTTACACCTAAAACAGATAAATTTCTAAGAAAAAATAGATTAATAAAATTTTCAGTAAAAAAAACTTTTTTTTATTAAAATTAATCAAAATTTTTGTCGAAATAGCATACTTTTCAACGAAGAAGATTCAATTTCTATAAAAAAAAAAACAAAAAACAATGAGGCAATTACATTTTCAATTGAAAAAATGAATTCTCAATAAGAAAAAACTAATTCAACATTAAATTGTAAATCATTTATTTTTTAACTATTTTTTTCCAACCAAAGAAATGAATATTTAATAAAACATTTTTTAGCGAAAAAGGTTACATTTTTATCAAAAAAGGTGAATTTTTTCGCAAAAAATGGAATTGGTTAAAATCAATTTTCCACAAAAATAATAAACATTTCACTAAAAAAAATAATTTCTAATAAAATACATCAATTGCCAACTAAAAAGGCAATTTTTCTGCCACAAAAAAAAAGACTTAAATTTTCAGTTAGTTAAATACATTTTTAATCAAAAAGAAAGGAATTTTTATTAAAATAGTTTAATTTTAAACCACAGAAATGAATTTTTAACCAGAAAAATTAATTTTGACTAAAAAGAGTACATTTCTAAAAAAAAAACGATGTATTTTTTAACAAATAAATGAATTTACGCCTAAAACAGATACATTTCTAACTAAAAATAGATTAATTAAATTTTCAGTAAAAATTAAATGTTCAGTAAAAACTTAATTTTTAATAAAATCAATCTAAATTTTCGTCGAAATAGCATACTTTTTAACAAAGAAGACGAAATTTCTATGAAAAAGATCAATTTTCGTCAAAAAAATAAAGCAGTTTTAATTTCAATTGAAAAAATTATTTCTCAATAGGAAAAAATTAATTTTCAACCAAATATTGGAATTTCTAAATGAATTTTGAAACGAAAAGAGAAATTAGTCACCAAGAAGCTTAAATAATCATTCACAAATTCCAATTTTCAATAAAATACAGGCGTTTCAAACCAAAAATTTGAATTTTCAACTTAAGCTAAATTTTAAACCAAACATATACAAGTTAAATTTTCTATTTATTTATTTATTTATTTATTAATTGTCAACAAAATAATTAAATTTTGTACCAAAAAAAAGAAGAGAATTTTTGTTTAAAGATTACCGATTCAAATTGTATTTTCGATAACCAATAGTTTCTGTTGGGACAATATTGTTGAAAATATGCCTCGAGTTAACTTTATGGGCCTTCATAAATGTATTGACATTTCTTTTTCCTCTCACGGTACGACCGAACCAATCCAGAATCACATCACCAACTAAATAATCTTCCAATCCGGAAGCAAGTCCATCCACGAGAGTGAAATAACTATTGGCAAATGAAACAGCCCTCGACTGTTCGTTGGTCATTGTCTTTCCTCTCTTTCTGCAAAAAGAGAAACAAATACTTTTTTTTTTTACTTTTGTAAATTATAGGGGACGACTGAAAAACTTCGAAAAATAAAATTCCCGAATAATAAAAAAAATACCGAATTGGAAAATTGCCGACTATTGAAATTCGCAAATAATAAAATTTCCAAAAAATAAAAATACCGAATTGGAATATTTCCTAATTATAAAATTCTCAAGTAATAAAATTCCCGAAATTGTAGATTCCCGAATAATAAAATTCACGACAGTTTATTATATTACTGAATTGGAAAATTCTCGAATTGTAAAATTCAAGAAATTAAACAATTACAATTTTTTTATAAATATATTTTATTCATTGCAGTGTATAAATTCAGCAACTCAATAGCTGCAAACTAAATTTTCATGCTTTGAACTTGAAATTTGGATTTTTTGACAACTTCTAAATTTGACCAAATTTGCCCTTCGAACCAAAAAAATTCACTCTCTCACGTTTTTCAAACAATATATATAAATTTAAAATTCGATTTTTGCGAACGATTTTTGTATTTTTTCCAATTCTATGCACATTAAAAAAATACGTCACACCGAAATATTTTATTTAAAACTATTGTTATTTTAAATTTAAACAATTTTCGAAATTTAAAATTTTTTAAATAATTTAAAAAAATATTGTATTATTTTATTTGTGGCCAATAAAATATATTTATAAAAAATTGTAATTGTTTAATTTCTTGAATTTTACAATTCGGGTATTTTTTAATTCGGCAATTTTCTGTCGGGTGCTTTATTATTCGAGAATTTTCCAATTCGGTAATATTACAAACTGTCGTGAATTTTCAATTTCGGGAATTTTATAATTCGGCAATTTTATTATTCGAGAATTTTATTATTTAGAAATTTTTCAAATCGGTATTTTTATTTATCTGCAATTTTATTATTCGGGAATTTTCTAATTCGGTAATTTTACAGTGTCGGGAATTTTCAGTCATCCCAATTATAGAGTTCAAAGATTCAGATTCAATTCCAAAAATATAAAGCCACGTCATCATTTTCAATGCTCTAAATTTAAAAATCAATCAATGCTTTAAAAATTTTTTTCAATTATATAATTTTAAGCAATTATAAGCTGTAAACATTAAAAACTGTAAGATTACATTTTGTATAAGCCGAACACTTCATAAATTAGAAGTAAATAATTAAAAGTGGTTCAAAATTTTGTTTTAAAATATTAAAACATTTACATGCTGTTTTATATTTTTTCAAATTTTAAATGATTTTTTAACATTTTTCAGTACTTCTAAAAAATCTTTTAAAATAATTCGAAGTTTTCATAACATTTTTCCTAACAATTTCTTTAAAATCCTGCCAAATAAAACTAAAAAGCCTTAAAATCTTCCCCATTCATTTTTGATAATTTTGTGAATCTTTGTAAATCTTTTTTAATATTCTCTAAAAATCAATTTTTCGAAAGAAAAAAGTATTTTCAATTTTTCGAGGAAATAGTTTTTATTCTTGATTAAAAAATCGGAAATTTAATAGTTTAAAAACGGAATATTTTAAACTGAACTATTTTTTTTAATGTTTTCTTTTGTAGAAAATTGAACTGTTTTATTTTTTGTTAAAAATTCATTTCTTTGGTTGAAAAAAAATTTTTATTAAAAAATTGTTTTTTTCCCATAGAAAATTTATCTTCAGGGTTGAAGACTCCACTATTGGTTTCAAAATTCACATTTTTTGTTGACAATTCATTACTGTGATTAAAAACTAATTTCTCTGTCTGAAAATTCGTTTCTTTTTAGTTAAAAATTGATTTTTTGTAATGAATTAAAAAAAATTTTTAATAAATTAATGTAAAAGTTTTCAAATGGTTTGAAAATTGTACTATTTTCTTAAAAATTAACTTTTATTTTATTGAAAATTAGGGTTTTATACCGAAAATTTAATGATTTCATTTTCAGTTGAAAATGTGTCTGTTTTAGGTGAATTATTTTCAACTATTTGTTGAAAATTCGTCTTGTTTGGTAGAAATTTAATCTTTGTGATTGAAAATTCATCGATATGGTCCAAAAACTCAACGTTCTGGTTCAAAATTAATATTGTTTGTTGAACATTTATCCTTATAGTTGAAAATTAATTTCTTTGTTTAAAAATGTTACTATTTTGTTGAAATTCGTTTTTGTTAAAAATTAATTTTTTAATTAAAAATTTAACTTTTCCATTTTTTATAAAAAATATATCTATTTTACTAAAATAGTAAAATAGATAAATACTAAAGTAGTTTAAAATTTATTAATTTTGTTGAAAATTAATTTCCTCGTTTAAAAATGTAACTATTTAATTAAAACTTCATCTTTTTGGTTAAAAATTTAACTATTTTGTTGAAAATTCGTTTCTTTTTTGGTTGAATTTTTTTTTTAATAATTGAAAATTTAAGTAATTTATTTTTTGTAAAGATTTCATTTCTTTGGTTGACAAAAAAATTGTTTAGAAAAATGTTTTTTTTTTTTATAGAAAATTCATCTTTAGGGTTGAAAATTCCACTATTTGATCAAAAATTCATATTTTTTCTTGAAAATTAATTACTGTGATTAAAAATTAATTCCTTTGTCTGAAAATTCATTTCTTTTTAGTTAAAAGTTTAAAAAAATTAAATTTCAAAATGAAAAAAATGAATTTAAAAGTTTTAAAATTGTTTGAAAATCATACTATTTTGTTAAAAATTTACTTTGATTTTATTGAAAATTAAATTTTTATACTGAAAATTTAATTATTCCATTTTCAGTTGAAAATGTATCTGTTTTAGGTGAACAATTATCAACAATTTGGTTTTGTTTAAAAATGTGACTATTTAGTTGAAACTTCGTCTTTTTCATTAAAAATTCATTTCTGTAGTTGAAAATTTAACTGCTGTGGTGACAATTAATTTATTTTTTGTGTGAAAATTCATTTTACGAAGTGAAAATTTAATTATGCCATTTTTTGTTGAAGGTCTACCTTTTTTAGTTTAAAATTCATGAATTTTTTGAAAATTAATTTCTTCGTTTAAACATGTAACTATTTAATTAAAACACCATCTTTTTGGTTAAATATGAATTTCTGTGGTTGAAAATTTAACTATTTTGTTAAAAATTCGTTTCTTTTCTGTTTGCAATTTTCTTCACGAACTGAAAAATTTATATATTTTATTGTTTGTAGAAAATGTATCTTTTCAGTTGAAAATTAATGTATTTGGTTAAAAATTTATTTTTTTTTAGTTCAAGATTGATCATTTTAGTTGAAAATTAACTTTAACTATTCCATTTTTTCTCGAAAATTTACCTTCTTTGATAGAAATGTAATCCTTTTTGTTAAAAAATGTTCTGTTTTGTAGAAAATTGAACTATTTTGTTTTTTGTCAAGAATTCATTTTTTTGTTTGACAAAAAAAAGCTTTTTTTTAATAGAAAATTCGTCTTTTTTGGTGGGAAATGAATCTTTGTGGTTGAAAATTCATCTGTATGGTCCAAAACTCAACTTTTTGTTTCAAAATTAATATTATTTGTTGAATAATTATCCTTATAGTTGAAAATTAATTTCATTGATTAAAAATGTTACTATTTTGTTGAAATTTGTTTTTGTTAAAAATTAGTTTTTCAGCAAAAAATTTAATTATGCCATTTTTGGTTGAAAACGTACCTTTTTTTAGTATAAAATTCATGAATTTTGTTGAAAATTAATTTCTTCGTTTAAAAATGTGGCTACTTATTTGAAATATCATCTTTTTGGTTAAAATTTCATTTTTCTGGTTAAAATATTAACTATTTTGTTGAAAATTCGTTCCTTTTTTGATTGAAATTTAATTCTATTAGTTAATAAATGTTCTGTTTTGTAGAATATTGAACTATTCTATTTTTTTCTAAAAACTTATTTCTTCTGTTGAAATAAAATGTTTAGTCAAAAAGTCGTTTTTTTTTTTAAATATAATATATATTTTGGGTTAAAGATTTATCACTGTGATTAAAAATTAATTTCTTTCGCTGAAAATTGGTATGGTTTTAGTTGAAAATATTCCATTTTTTGCTCTATAATTTATATTTTTAGTTGACATTTAATTAATTTTCCTGAAAATTCGTTTTTTAAATTCAAATTTACTTTGCTAACTGCAAATAAAATTATTCTAGTTTTAGCTTGTAAATTCATCATTTTTAGCAGAAAATGAATATATTTGATTGAAATTGTATATTTTTTGGTAGAAAATTTATTATCGAGTATTAAAATTAAATTATTTCGTTAACAATTAATTTTTTGGAAAACTGATTTTCTTAACTAAAAATTTAATTCTTCTACTTTTGCTTAAGAAAGCTTTTTTCTATAGAAATATAATCTTTTTCATTAAAAAATGTACCTATTTAGTTGAAACTTTATCTCTGATTGAAGATTAATTTCTGTGGTTGAAAATTTGTTTTACTAACTGAAAGTTTAAGTAAAAATTCATTTCTATTGTTGTGAAAAAATATATTTAGTTAAAAATTCGTTTTTTTTTTTAAATAGAAAATTAATCTTTTGGGTTGTAAATTGATTGTTTTAACTGCAAAATTTAATTCTTCTATTTTTGGTTAAAAAATCATTGTTTCTCGGTTTTTAAATTAAATTCCCGATTATTTGCGGGTCTTTTCCGAGTTTCCGCTCAAGTCGCCACATTAAAAATTAAAAATTTTTTTCTTTCTTAGGCAGTAGGTCAGGAGGAATAGTGAAGAGGTATGCAGTAATAAAAGCTACGCCTGCATTATGTATGCCAGAAAATCAAACTGTTCCCGTTGTGGAGGATCCCGATCCCTCAATCATTTACTTGCCAAAATGCACAAGAGTAAAAAGATGTGGAGGGTGTTGCCTTCACCAATTGCTTTCTTGTCAGCCGACGGAAACAAGAAGCATCAGCATGGAAGTAAGAAATTCAATTTAAATCATTATTAAAATTGTTCTTACAAAATCGAAATTAATTTTCTAAAAAAATAGGCAAATTTTTACAAACTTTTTGAATTTTCAATTAAAAATAGGAATTCCCAACTAAAAAATTTAGAAAAAAAATTATTTATATATTAATGAATATATTATTATATAATATATTATATATATCATATAATATTATGCATATTATTATTATATTATTATATATTAGTATTATATATATTTTTTTTTGTTGTTGTTAAATAAAATAAAAACTAATTTAAAAATTAATTTTCAGCAAAAAAAAAAGAATTTTCAACCAAAGAGATTTATTTTCTACCAAGAAGATTATTAATTTTAAATCGAAAAAGATAAATTTTTAACAAATTACGTTCATTTTCAAATAAAAAAGATAAATTTTCAACTAAAAATGGTCAATTTTCAATTGAAAAAAAAAATAATTTTCTATAAAAAAGGGATTTTTTTGCAGTCTACTTGAATTTTCAATCCAAGTGAAATGAAGGACCTGCGACGAAAGCAATGAATTAAACAAAATTTTTCAAAAAAAAAGATAAACTTTCAACCAGATAGTTGAATTTTCGAAAAAATATACGAATTTTTAACCAAGCACTTAAAATTTGTGACAAAAAAAAAGATAAATTTTTAACAAAAAATGGAATAGTAGAATTTTCAATAAAAAAATTAATCTTCGGCAAACAAAAATTCAATGAAAAAAGGGATTTTTTTACAAACTAGTTGAATTTTCAATTAAAAATATGAATTCTCAACTAAAAAATGTTTTTAAAAAATTATTTATATATTA
>NC_046659.1:126403091-126404307 GCF_010883055.1 Belonocnema kinseyi | reverse complement strand
AAATAAAATAAAAACTAATTAAAAAATTAATTTTCAGCAAAAAAAACCGAATTTTCAGCCAAAGAGATTTATTTTCTACCAAGAAGATTATTAATTTTAAATCGAAAAAGATCAATTTTTAACAAATTACGTTAATTTTCAAATAAAAAAGATAAATTTTTAGCTAGAAATGGTCAATTTTCAATTGAAAAAAAAATAATTTTCTATAAAAAAGGAATTTTTTGTACATACTAGTTTAATTTTCAGTCAAAATTAGGAATTTTCAAATAAAATGATAAATCTTCAAAAGAAATAGTTCAACTTTGAACAAACAAAAAAAGCGTGTTTTCATGAAATTATTTTAATTTTTAAACAAACATGAATTTATAAGTGAAATGAAGGACCTGCGACGAAAGCAATGAATTAAACAAAATTTTTCAATTTAAAAAAAAAGCTGAACTTTTAACCAGATGGTTGAATTTTCGAAAAAATATATGATTTTTAACCAAGCACTTAAAATTTGTGACAAAAAAAAAGATAAATTTTTTACAAAAAAATGGAATAGTAGAATTTTCAATTGATGAATAGTTGAATTTTAAATCCAAGTTAGGAATTTTGAAATAAAATGATGAATCTTCAACAGAAGTAGTAAAATTTTGAACAACAGAAAAACGATTTTTGAAGAAAATCTTTTAATTTTTAAATAAAAATATGAATTTTTAACTTAAATGAAGAACCTTCGACCAAAAAAATGAATTGAACAAAAATTTTCAATTAAAAAAAGATCAACTTTTAAACAAATAATTGAATTTCCAATCAATCAGATTAACATTCTACAGAAAAAGATACATTTTCAACAAAATATATGAATTTTCAACCAAGCACTTGAATTTTGTGACAAAAAAAAATTTTCACAATAAAGTGGAATAGTTTAATTTTCAATTAAAAAATAAATTTTCAAACAAAGAGATTTATTTTCTACTAAGCAGATTATTCATTTTAAAATAAAAAAAGAATTTTTTTTGACAAAACACATTAATTTTCAATTGAAAAAATAATAATTTTCTAAAAAAAAGGGATTTTTTTACAAACTAGTTGAGTTTTCAATCAAAGTTAGGAACTTTCAAATAAAATGAGGTATCTTCAACAGAAATAGTTAAGTTTTGAATTAAAAAAAAAAAAAACATTTTTTAAGAAAATGTTTTAATTTTTAAACAAAAATAGAATAGTTGAATTT
>NC_046659.1:126399493-126402991 GCF_010883055.1 Belonocnema kinseyi | reverse complement strand
AACTAAAAAAGGTATATTTTCAACCAAAAATGAGTTACATTTTCAATTAAAATAAATCATTTTCTTAAAAAAAGGGATTTTTTTACAAACTGGGAATTTTCAATAAAAGATAGGAATTTTCACATTAAATGATGAATCTTCAACTTTAATTTTTGAACAAACATGAATTGTTAACTCAAATGAATTACCTTCGACCAAAAAAATAAATTAAACAAATCAATTCCGAAATTAATCAAATCAATTTTCCATTGTAAAATAAATTTTCTACCAAAAAACAACGATTTTTGATCAAAATAGTTTAATTTTCCACCAAACATATAAATTTTGAAATCAAATTAAGAATTCACAAAAAAAATGAATTAACAAAATTGTTGAATTTGCAATTAAAAAAAGATAAAATTTCAATCAAACAGTTAATTTTCAATTAAAATAAAAAAACTAATTTTCAAAAAACTAGTTAAATTTTCAACCAAATAGATGAATTTTTAACTAAAATGATGAATCTTCAACTGAAAATGTTAATTTTTAAATTAAAAAGTAAAATTTCGATTAAAAAAAACTGTTTTTTCTGAACTGAAATGAAGAATCTTCAACCAAAAAATCACTTTTAACAAAATTGTTGCATTTTCAACAAAGTAGATCATATTTTCACAAAAAAGTTTAATTTTTACCCAAGAAGACTAATTTTCTGCAGAAGTAGACGAATTTTCTGCAAAGTGCATAAACTTTCAAAAAAATATTTAAATTTGCAACAACAAAAAAATTTCAACCAAAACAACGATTTTGCATAAAAATAATTCAATTTTCAACTAATCAGGTGAATTTTCAACTCAAATGAAGAATTTAAAAAAAAAATACGTTAAGAAAATGGTAAATAAAAAATGTAATAGTTGATATTTTAACTAAAACAGATTTTACTTTTAAATAAAAAACAATTAAATCCTCAAATACAACAGAAAAGAATAACTTATAACCAAATAGTTAAATTTTCAACCAAAAGCATGATTTTTTAACCAAGAAAATTAATTTTCAAACTAATAGTTGAATTTTTAATTAAAAAAGACAAATTAAGATTTTTATTAAAAAATTAGAGATTTCAATACAAACAAATTTTTAACAAAGTAGTGGAATTTTTCATAAAAATATTAATTTTCTAGCAAAGAAGAAAAATTTTTAACAAACAAAAAAAAAGAAGTTTCAAGAAAATAGCTTGACTTTCAAGCAGAAAAATGACTTATTAACCAAATTGTCGAATCTCCTGACAAGTAGATTAATTTGTCACAAATTTAATTTAAAAAATTTCAGATTTCGATCAAAAAATCAATTTTCAACCAAGAAAAAAAAGAATTTTGAATAATATAAATAATTTTCAACCAAAAATAACATAATTAAATTTTCGGTTCCAAAAATTAATTTTTAACAAAAGAAGACAACGAATTTTCGATCAAAAAGGCTAAATTTTTAACAAAAAAAGAAGAATTTTCATTAAACCAGTTAAATTTTAAAGAAAAAATGGCTTCTTAACCAAATTGATCAATTTCCTACAAAGTAGATTAATTTTCCACCAAATAGTTAAATTTGCAATGAAAAAAAAAATTAATTTTTTCATTGTAAAAGACAAACTTCCAACAAAACTTTAAACAAAAAATAGAATAAATCAATTTTTAGTTAAAATGAATAGTTTTCAATAATAAAAAAAAAATTTTCAACTACAGCAATAAATGTTTAACTTAAAAAACAAGGTTTTAAGCCAAGAAAATTACTTTTCAACTGAAAAATATAAATCTTTACAAAATACATCAATTTTCAAACAATTATTTGAATTTTCTACCAAGAAGACTAAATTTCGATCACAAAAGATAAAAATTTTCAGAAAAATACAATAGTTACCTTTTCAATTAAAATAATTAATTTTTTATGCAAAAAAAAACTAAATTTCGACCACAGAAATAAATTTTTAACTGAAAAGAAAAATTCTCAAACAATTATTTGAATTTTCAACAAAAAATTCTAAATTTCTATCAAAAAAGATAAAATTTCGACAAAAAACGAAATAGTTAAATTTTCAATTGATAAAATTATTATTGACAAAAAAAAGTTTTTATCAAAATAGTTGAAAACTATTAGATTTCAATGGTTCATAATTTTTTAATAATTTTAGGTTCTATTAGCGTTTTACATCGAAAATTGGTAATTTAAAACAAAAATCATTACAATTGGAACAAGAATTCAAATATTTGAAGAATTTGGGATTAATTAAATTTTTTTTTTCAAAAAATATCTACAATTTTTCAATAACTTTCGGTTATGTTAACATTTTTGATCGGAATTTCGCGATATAAAACAAAAATCGGGAAACCCCAGGAAATGATAGTGAATTTATTTTTTGACCGGGGATTTTACAAATTTTTAGAAGAAAAAAAGTTGCCTCTAAGTTTGATTTCGGCAGTTTTAAAAAATTTTTTAAACTGTTGAAATAAAACTAGGAGAAAACTGATGATTTAAAATTTTTATCCTTTTGAATTATGACATCATTCAGTTTGCAATGCGTAATCCGAAAATGTTCTACTTTAAAAATGTTCTATTTTAAGCTAAACTTTTAACCAGATGGTTGAATTTTCGAAAAAATATATGATTTTTAACCAAGCACTTCAAATTTGTGACAAAAAAAAAAAGATAAATTTTTTACAAAGAATGGAATAGTAGAATTTTCAATACAAAAATTAATTTTCGGCAAAAAAAATAAACTAAAAATGTTCAATTTTCGATTGCAAAAAATAATTTTCTGAAAAAAGGGATTTTTTTACAAACTAGTTGAATTTTAAATCCAAGTTAGGAATTTTGAAATAAAATGATGAATCTTCAACAGAAGTAGTAAAATTTTGAACAACAGAAACACGATTTTTGAAGAAAATCTTTTAATTTTTAAATAAAAATATGAATTGTTAACTTAAATGAAGAACCTTCGACCAAAAAAATGAATTGAACAAAAATTTTCAATTAAAAAAAGATCAACTTTTAAACAAATAGTTGAATTTCCAATCAATCAGATTAACATACTACAGAAAAAGATACATTTTTAACAAAATATATGAATTTTTAACCAAGAACTTAAATTTTGTGACAAAAAAAAATTTTCACAAAAAAGTGGAATAGTTTAGTTTTCAAATAAAAAATAAATTTTCAAAACAAAGAGATTTATTTTCTACTAAGAAGATTATTCATTTTAAAATGAAAAAGAAATTTTTTTGACAAAATACATTAATTTTCAATTGAAAAAATAATAATTTTATAAAAAAAAGGGATTTTTTTACAAACTAGTTGAGTTTTCAATCAAAGTTAGGAATTTTCAAATAAAATGAGGTATCTTCAACAGAAATAGCTAAGTTTTGAATTAAAAAAAAAACATTTTTTAAGAAAATGTTTTAATTTTTAAACAAAAATAGAATAGTTGAATTTTCAATAAAAAAATAAATAAAATGGTAATAATAAAAATGA
>NC_046659.1:126377807-126399393 GCF_010883055.1 Belonocnema kinseyi | reverse complement strand
AACTAAAAAAGGTATATTTTCAACCAAAAATGAGTTACATTTTCAATTAAAATAAATCATTTTCTTAAAAAAAGGGATTTTTTTACAAACTGGGAATTTTCACATTAAATTATGAATCTTCAACTTTAATTTTTGAACAAACATGAATTGTTAACTCAAATTAATTACCTTCGACCAAAAAAATAAATTAAATAAATCAATTCCGAAATTAATCAAATCAATTTTCCATTGAAAAATAAATTGTCTACCAAAAAAAACGATATTTGATCAAAATAGTTTAATTTTCCACCAAACATATAAATTTTGAAATCAAATTAAGAATTCACAAAAAAATGCATTAACAAAATTGTTGAATTTACAATTAAAAAAAGATAAAATTTCAATCAAACAGTGTTCTAAATTGTTTTATTTTAAGTTGTCATTTTTAATTTAAGTATTTCCAGATTTTAATGTTAAAAATTAAACGTTTTCAATTCGAAAGTCTTAGTAATTAAAAAAATGTCAGCTTCTCATTTAAAATTGATAAATTATTTTCAATTTTCAAATAACTTCATAATAATGTATATTTTATAAAATATTGTTTCAGTCTAAAACATTCAATTTCAAATTTTTTTAATTGAGAAAAAGAGAATTTGAATTTGAGTAATTTTAAGAGGTATTTAGAAGTTTTGAAAAGTTTCAAAATTAATTCTAAACTTGAAATAATTTAATTAAAAAGAAAACGTAGATTTTTGCGGATTAAAAAAAAAAGAAGCTTTTTAAGAATTGTGAAAGACTTTACAAGAGAAAAAAAAAATATTTTCTTAAGATTCTTAGAAAAATTGAAAATAATTTATCATTTTGGAAATTTTTTTGAAGAGAATATTCAAAAGGATTGAATAAGAATTTTAAAATTGTTGAAAAAGAATCTGGAAGATTTTAAGAAATTGTTTTTAAAATTGCAGGATTTTCTAAAAATTCGATTCATTTCAAAAGACATTTAAAAGTTCTAAAAAATTTCAAAAATAATTCTAAATTTAATTCTTCTAAATATTGTTTTATTTATTAAGTATTATTTTTAAAAAATTTAAATTTTAACATTTTTAGCTCAAAATTGTGTAAAATAGTATGATATAAAAAATGTAAAGTTCATTGATTCTTCAATTTCAAGCCTTGAAAATGATAATGTGGATTAAATTTTTACATATTTTGTCTAAATTTTTAAACTCATTAATTTCTAAAAGTAAAAATTCTAAAAAAAAGTTAAAAAGGCTAAATAGAAATTTAAATTCTTAAAGTTGTCTTTTTTTACAAAATATTTCGATTTATAGGAATAAAAAACGAAATAAAAATAAAAATTCCTTTTTAGTCTTAAACGCAAATTTAAAATCTCTTCCAATTTTATTTTAACTCATCTTTTTTTAAACTTTTTTTTCAGATTTACACATCATCTGTAGAAGATACCAGTTTTAAATTCGCAGAAAAAAAAGTTGTCCAAATAGAGGAACACGTAAAGTGCAGATGCCTTTGTACAATTAAAGCAAGTGTAAGTTGATTCTATTTCTAATTTCAAATTTTCCAAATTGCAAATATTTTAAAGTTTTTAAAGATTTGAAACAGGAATTTTTTCAATTCTCTTTTTATGAAGCAGATTTGAAATTATTTTTTAAAATTCCCGTTCCATATTGAATAATTTCCGGTTACATGTCAAAAAATAATTTTTTTACAAAATTTCCCATTTTCAGAGTGAAAATTAAATTTTTTTATTGAAATTCCGGGTTGCAAGTCACAATGACATTTATTTTATTTTCAAAAATACCCTTTTATAATCTAAAACTATATTTATTTAAAACACTTTCCACTCTAATTCAGAAACATATTTAAACATGTAAAAAATTTATTTTATGGATTGAAATTTTTATTTATTTTCCAAGTATAAAGCTTTAATGAGAAATTATTCAATGTTTAATGTTCTCAATTAAAATGCAATTAAATAACATTATAATTATTGTACAACTTAATTTATTATTATTATAATTAAAAATTTAAATATTAAAAATTGAAGAAAATTGCCCATTGAATCAATTAAAATAGTAAATTTCTTTCTAGTTTTGAATTTCAATTTTAAAAGTTTCATTGTAATTAAAATTGAAACAAACAACTTGTGAGAAAACGAAAAAAAAAGGATTAATCTATTAAAGTTTTGAAAATTCAACTGATAAAAGTTCAATAATCAATTTTCTTCAATTTTCGAAAAATGAATTTTCATTTTTTTTTCATTTTCAACATTTGAAAATTCAATTTTCCTCAATTTACAACAATATCATTTTTAACTGTTAAAAATTCAATTATTCATTTTCTTGAATTTTCAACTGTTGATAATTCAATTTTTTTCAAATTTCGCAAGTTAAAAACCCAATTTTCTCTCAATTTCTACAGTTAAATACTTAATTTTCAATTTTCTTTAATTTTGAACAGTTGAAAATTCAGTTTTCATCACTTATCAAGATGATTCAATTTTCAATTTTTTTTCAATTTTCAACAATTGAAGTTTCATCCGTTTTTAAATTCAATTTCCTTCAATTTGGAATATTCTTTTATTTTGAACAGTTTAAAATTCAACTATATACTCAATTTTGACTAATTATATTTTCAGTTTTCTTCAGTTTAAAACCATTTTAATTTTCAAATGTTGAAAAAAATGGAATAAAAGTTTATTTATTTTCTGAATATTAAACTTTAATGAGAAATTCTTCAATTTTTAATGTTCTGAATTAAAATTTTTAATTCTTTTTTCGAGTTAAATTTCAATTTTTTAATTTTTATTGTGAATAAAATGGAAACTCAGAACTTCTGAGAAAACGCAAAAATGAATTAATCGATTCAACTTTTAAAAATTCAACTGTTAAAAATTCAATGATCAATTTTCTTCAATTTTTAGCTGTGTAAAATTTAATTATCCTCAATTTTCAACAATAGAATTTTGAACTGTTGAAATTTTTTTTTCGATTTTCACAAGAAGAAAATTCAATTTTCAACCGTTGAAAATTCAGTTTTCTTCACGTATCAAGATGCTTCAATTTTCAGCAGATGAACTTTTTACTGTTGATAATTCAATTTTTTTCAATTTTCAAAAATTTAAATTTAAATTTTCTCTTATTTTAACAGTTAAATACTCAATTTTCAATTTTTTCTTCACTTTTCAACAATTGAAGTTTCATCCGTTTTTAAATTCAATTTTCTTCAATTTTTAAAAGTAGTCAATTCAATTTTCAGAAGTTAAGAATTAAATGTTCTCTCATTTTCAACAGTTGAATACTGAATTTTCTTCAATTTTCAACCGTTGAAAATTTATTTTTCTTTCATTTTCGACAGTTGAATACTCAATTTTGTTTAATTATTAACAAATGAAATTCCATCAGTTCAAAATTCAATCTTGAATTTTATTTTCAGTATTTTAAAATTCAATTAACTTCAATTTTTACTAATTAAATTGAAAGTTTTCTTCAGTTTAAAACAATTTTAATTTTCAACTCTTTTAAATTGAAGCTGATATATCAATTATTAAAAATGCAACTGTTGAAAATTGAAGAAAAGTTTATTTATTTTCTGAATATGAAGCTTTAATGAGAAATTTTTCAATTTTTAATATTCTGAATTGAAATCCTAAATTTTTTCTAGTTTTGAACTTTAATTTTAAAAGTTTCATTGTAATTAAAATTGAAATTGAGAACTTCTGATAATACGAAAAAAATAAAAAACTGGATTTAAAAAAATACAATTTTCTTCAATTTTCAACGATAGAATTTTTGAAAACTGATTTATTGAACACTTGTATTTTTGGATAGAAAATCCATTCTTTTGGCGCAAAAATCATCATTTGTTTGAAAAGTCATATTCATTTTTTCAAATTTAAAATTTAAAATTATGTTTGAAAGTTTAACGATTTGGTTTTAAATGCAACTATTTGGTTAAAAATTATGTCTTTTGTTTAAAATTCATTTTTCTTGATTTAAAAACATCTTTTTCCCCGAAAATTGATCTTTTTTTGTTTGCGAATCAACTTTTTTTAAAAGAAGTCGACTCTTTAACTTGATAATTTATCTATTGGGTTGAACAACCAATTTTTTTTGGTTGGAATTTAATCTTTTTTATTTTAAAATTAAACTATTTGGTTGAAGATTATTTTTTTTTAATTTTAGATGAACTACTTTTGCCAAAAACTCATATTTTCGGTTTTAAAATTAGATTTTTGTATAGAAAATTGGCCTTTTTGCCTTAAAAATTTTATTATTTGATAAAAAATGCAAACATTTTTTAAAATTAACTTTTACTTGAAAATTCAACGATTTTGTAATAAATTTGTGTTTTTCGGTTAAATTCATATATTTTTTATTAAAAAATTGAAATCTTTTTGGTTAAAATATTAACTTTTATATTTTTTGTTGATAATTCATATTTTTGTATTACAAATTTTATTATTTGAATAAAAAATTAATTTTTTTATTCAACTGCTCAGTTAAAAATTTGTATCTACGGGATGAAAATTAACAGACTATTTTATAAAAAATGTCACAATTTGGTTGAAATTTTATTTTATTTTTTTAATTTAGGATTCATTTTTGGGCGTGAAAATTTAATTATGTGAAAGTCTTTTTTCAGTTTAAAATTATTTTTTTTGTTGAAAATTCGTTTTTAGCTTAAAATTAACTTTTTGATTAAAAATTGACATTTTTGGGTTGAAAGTTTACTTTTTTTTGTAAAAAATAAGGCTTTTTGGCTTAACAATTTAACAATTTAATATAGGATTCGAATATTTTAATGAAAATGAACTTTTTTGTTGAAAATTCAAATATTATGTAAAAATCCATCTTTCTTAGTTAAAAAATCATTTCTTTCATTACTGAAAATATTTTTTGGGTAAAGATTCATCTTTGAAAGGTAAAAATTTAATTTTTTTTTTATTGAAAACTAATTTTTTTTAGTTTAAAATAAACTTTTTGTGAATTTTTTTTTCGTTGATAATAAACTTTTTTATGGATAATTTATATCTTTAGGTTAATAAATTTTACTGTTTTGAAGAAAATAAGATTTTTTGGCTTCAAAATTGAACAATTTGGTAGAAAATTCAAATCTTTGGTTAAAAATTCATTTATTTTGTTGAAAATAAAATATTTTTAGTTTAAATATAAATGTATAAATGCAAATATTTTGTGAGAAATTCAGTAGTTTTGTCAAAATTTAATTTCTTTCTTAATTACAAACCTTTTTTGGTTGAAGATTTATCTTTGAAATGTAAAAATTTAATTATTCTGTTAAAAATTCTTGTTTTTTTTTAAATTAGTTTTCTTTTAGTTAAAAATATAAAAAAATATTGACAATGCAGATCTTTCGGTTAAAAAAAATTAAACTGTTTTGTAGAAAATAAGCTGTTTTTGGCTTGAAAATTTCATTTTTTTTTTAGTTTAAAAGTAACTTTTTATTTTAAAATTAATTTTTTTGCGAAAAAGTCAACTATTATGTAGAAAATTTGTGGAAATTTTATCTTTATCAGGATGGCCGTTTTAATCGAAAAAAATTCCCGGTTTTTTCCCCGGTTCGCAAACATTTTTCATGGCCAATGAAATTTCAAAAATCAAAGAATATTCTAAACATTTTTCCATATAAAGTAATAAACAATAAACAAAAAATTAATATTCTAGGAATTAATTAATATTCTAGGAATCCTTTAAAAGCTTTAAAATTTTATTTCAAAATCTAGAGAAATCTAGAAGTGGTTTAAAATTTTTCCAAATTCAAAGTAATTTTTTTTCGGAACTTTTTAAATATATTTCAAAATGAATTGAATTTTTTCTATAACAATTGGAAAATCCTGCAAATTTAAACAAAAATTTGAATTCGAATTTACAAATAATAATAGAACACTTTAATTATTTGTAAAATTTATGAGTAATTTTAAAAGATGTTTAGAATTAATTTTAAATTATTTAAATCTTAAAAGCCGCATTTTAATTATTTTAAAAACTGTTAAAATCTAAGTTGGGCAGATTTTCCTTCTGAAAATTCGTAAAATTCCCGGTTTCCCGGTCTTTGACTTTTAAAATTTCTATTTTTTAATTTTTTAAGCCTTTAAAACTGCATTTTAAAATTCGTTAAATTAAAATATATGCTTTTAAAAATAAAAAATTTTTAAAGTAAAAGATTTTCGAATTAAGCATTCTAAACTGAATGATATAATTTAAAAAATCAAAATTTGGAAAAATTATTTTAAAAATGGATTAAACCCAAGTTGGGACTTTTTTCTTCATTGAAAAATCTTTCTGGTCGAAGATTCATCCCTTTATTTGAGTTTGGTTGAAAATTCGATATCTTTTTTAAATTAAAAATTCACTAGTTTTGCTTCAAAGTTCTCCTTTTTGGCTGAAAATGTAATTTTTGGGTTCAAAATTTGTCTTGTTGAATAGCAAATTAAACTATTTTATTGAAAAGTAACTTTTTTAAAATGAAAATTCATAATTGCAATTTAAAAAATCTACTATTTTGTAGAAAATTCGCCTTTTGGATTAAAAAACCTATTTTGTTTAAAAAAAAAGGTTTTTTGGCTTGAAAATAAACTTTTTTTGAAAATTCATAATTTCAAGTTAAAAATTTACCTATTTGATTAAAAATTTTAATGCTTAGTAGAAAATTCAGCAATTAGGTTGAAAGTTTATTTTTTATTAATTAAAAATTCTTTCTGGTTGAAGATTCATCTCTTTGGTTGAAAATATAATTATTTTATTGAAATTTTTTTTTTTTTTAATTGTACTTTTTTGTGGAAAATTCACAATTTTGGGTTGAAAAATCTAAGATTATTTTTTTGGTTGAGTATATATTTTTTTTATTTAGAAGCAATTTTATTTTCGAATGAAAATTTAATTCTTTTGATGAAAAGTCAACAATTTTGCTTAAAAGTCTTCCTTTTTGGCTAGAAATTTTTTTTTCAAAATTTGTCTTTTTGAATTACAAATCATACTATTTTATTGAAAACTATTTTGTTACAAAAAAAAAAGGTTTTTTGGCTTGAAAATGAACTTTTTTGTGAAAACTCATAATTGCAAGTTAAAAATTCAACTATGTGATTAAAATTTTAAATATTTAGTAAAAAATTCAGCAATTAGGTTGAAAGTTTATTTTTTATTAATTAAAAATTCTTTCTGGTTGAAGATTCATCTCTTCGGTTGAAAATTTAATTATTTTGTTGAAAATTGTTTTTTTGTTTTTTAAATTTGACTTTTTTTGTGGAAAATTCACAGTTTTGGGCTTAAAAGTCTAAAATTATTTTTTTGGTTGAGTATATTTTTTATTTATTTATAAGCAATTTTAGTTTCGAATGAAAATTTAATTCTTTTGATCAGAATTCAACAATTTTGCTTAAAAGTCTTCTTTTTTGGATAGAAATTTTTTTTTCAAGATTTGTCTTTTTGAATTACAAATCAAACTATTTTACTGAAAAGTAGCTTTTTTTAAATGAAAATTCATAATTTCAAGTTAAAGAATCCACTATTTTGTAAAAAAATTCGCCTTTTGGATTAAATAAACTATTTTGTTACAAAAAAAAAAGGTTTTTTGGCTTGAAAATGAACTTTTTTTGTGAAAACTCATAATTGCAAGTTAAAAATTCAACTATATGATTAAAATTTTAAATATTTAGTAAAAAATTCAGCAATTAGGTTGAAAGTTTATTTTTTATTAATTAAAAATTCTTTCTGGTTGAAGATTCATCTCTTTGGTTGATAATTTAACTTTTTTGTTAAAAATAAGGCTTTTTGGCTTAAAAATTTAACAATTTGGTAGAGAATTTAAATATTTGGTTAAAACATTTTTATTTCAAGTTAAAAATTCAACTATTCTGTAGAAAATTCGTCCTTTTAGCTTGAAACTTTTACGATTTGGCAGGAAATTAAACTATTTGGTTACAAATTTCAATGTTTGACCGCACTTTAATTATTTTAAAAACTGTTAAAATCGAACTTAGGCAGATTTTCCTTCTTAAAATTCGTAAAATTCCTGGTCCAGCGGCCACCCTGTTTTTTATTAAAAAATCTTTGATTTTAAAAACTTCTAATTTTTTAAGCCTTTAAAACTGAATTTTAAAATTCGTTAAATTAAAATATATGCTTTTCAAAATTAAAATTTTTTAAATTAAAACATTTTTGTATTGAGAATTCTAAACTGAATGATATATTAATTAAAAAAAAAATCAAAATTTGAAAAATGATTTAAAAAACGGATGAAATCAAAGTTGAAGAAAATTTTTAGAATAAATTTATAAATCAAATTATAAATAATTTAATAAGTATCTTTTTAAAGCATCTTTAAATTGGTTACATTAAATCTTTTTTTTTTTTTTTTTTTTTTTTTTTTTTTTTTTTTTTTTTTTTTTTTTTTTTTTTTTTTTTTTTTTTTTTTTTTTTTTTTGAAAATTCGATCATTTGGTTTAAGATTAGGTGACAAAATTCTGTGTAGAGTGAATTTATTTATTTATTTTATTTTTTAATTGATTTTAGCATTGCACCGAGAAACAGGATTACTTGGAGGATGAGTGCAGATGTCAGTGTAGGAATCTTGATGAGAAAGAAAAATGCCAAGCGAGTGATGTCAGGAAGGCGTGGAATCCGGAACTTTGCGCTTGCCAATGTCAGGAAGTTACAACATGTTCCTCAAGATTCTTCTTTGATCAAAACACTTGCAGGTGTGAACGAGAGTGAAAAAGCCTTGGATCTCTTGTAGACATTTTATTTTCTCTTTTTCTATTTTTTTTTATTTGTTTTTTTTATTTTTTGTGTATCTATTGTCTTTCGGAATTACTTTTCAAAATTCGTGTCCGGGTATTTGCAAGGGTGTCTAATGTCACGCCTCCCTCTCTCTCTCGCTCTCACGCTTTGGTGTTGGTCTATATCTAGAATAAGATAAAATAGTCTAACGAAATATGCTTTCAGGGATCAAAGTCTTTAAGTAGTTCAGTAGTTTCGCCTTTCTCTCTCTTTAATTTTTTTTTTTTTTTTTAGCATGTTTACTAGTAATTTTTGGTTGAGAATGCATATTTTTTTATCAATAATTTTATTGTTTGGTTGAAAAGTTAATTTTTTTTAAAACTGTTTTGATGAAAATTCGTCTCTTTAGATAATTTCAAGTTAAAAATTTATCTATTTGATTAGAATTTTTAATATTTAGTAGAAAATTCAGCAATTAGTTTGAAAATTTATTTTTTATTGATTTAAAAATCTTTCTGGTTGAAAATTCATCTCTTTAGTTGAAAAGTCTAATATTATTATTATTATTTTTTTTTTTTGATTTTTTTTTGTTGAACTTTTTAAATATATTTCAAAATGAATTGGATTTTTTCTACAAATGTTATAAAATCCGGCAAATTTAAACAAAAACTTGAGTTTGAATTTACAAATAATAATAGAACACTTTAATTATTTGTAAAATTATTAGAATAATTTTAAAAGATTTTTAGAATTAATTTTAAATTGTTTAAATCTTAAAAACCGCATTTTAATTATTTTAAAAACTGTTAAAATCTAACTTGGGCAGATTTTCCTTCTGAAAATTCGTAAAATTCCCCAGTTTCCCGGTTTGGGAATTATTTATATTTATAGAAATTTGTATAAATTTGAAATTTGGAAATTTATATAGAAAATATAGAAATTTATAGAAATTACTTATACTTATAGAAATATTATAAATAATTATTTTTTTTTTTTTTAAACAGACAATTTTTTTCCGAATTAGTTTTATTTTTGATTAAAAATTTGATTTCTTTTTTAACTGTTTCGATCAAAATTCATCTCTTTGGATTACAGATTTATATTTTTGACTCATCTGTAGAAAAGAATTCTGTTTGGCTTGAAACTTTTACGATTTCGTTGGAAATTTAAATTTTTGGTTGTAAATTAACTTTTTTCTTGAAAATTCGTAATTTCAAGTAAAAAATTAAACTATTTAATTGAAAATTTTAATTTATGGTAGAAAATACAATAAATAAGTTGAAATTTTATTTTTTTTCTTAATTGTATATTCTTTCTGGTTGAAGATTCATCTATTTTCTTGAAAATTTCATGATTTTATTTAAAAATCGTTTGTTTTTTTTGAATTGGATGTTTTTTTTTTTTGGAAAATTAACAATTTTGGGTTCAAAATTTGTCTTCTTGAATAGAAAATTAAACTATGTTATTGAAAAGTAACTTTTTTTGAAATGAAAATTCATAATTGCAAGTTAAAAAATCCACTATTTTGTTTTACAAAAAGGTTTTTGGCTTGGAAATGACCTTTTTTTGAAAACTCATAATTTCAAGTTAAAAATTCAACTATTGGATTAAAATTTTAAATATTTAGTAGAAAATTCAGCAATTAGGTTGAAAGTTTATTTTTTATTGATTTAAAAATATTTCTGGTTGAAGATACATCTCTTTAGTTGAAAAGTCTAATATTATTTTATTCTTTTTTTGGGAGAGAGAATTATTTTTTTTTCCAAATTAATTTTATTTTCGATTGAAAATTCGATTTTTTTAAAACTGTTTTGATGAAAATTCGTCTCTTTGGATTACAGATTTATATTTTTGACTGATCTGTAGAAAAGAATTCTGTTTAGCTTGAAACTTTTAAGATTTCGTTGAAAATTTAAATTTTTGGTAGTAAATTAACTTTTTTCTTGAAAATTCGTAATTTCAAGTAAAAAATTTTACTATTTAATTCAAAATTAAAATTTATAGTAGAAAATACAATAATTAGGTTAAAATTTTATTTTTTTTTCTTCACTGAAAAATCTTTCTAATTTAAGATTCATCTCCTTATTTGAAAAGTCTAATATTATTATTTTTTTAGAGACAATTTTTTTTCGAATTAATTTTATTTTTGATTGAAAACAAGGCTTTTTTAAAAACTGTTTTGATGAAAATTCGTCTTTTTGGATTACAGATTTATATTTTTGACTGATCTGTAGAAAAGAATTCTGTTTGGCTTGAAACTTTTACGATTTCGTTGGAAATTTAAATTTTTGGTTGTAAATTAACTTTTTTCTTGAAAATTCGTAATTTCAAGTAAAAAATTAAACTATTTAATGGAAATTTTAATTTGTGGTAGAAAATACAATAAGTAAGTTGAAATTTTATTTTTTTTCTTAATTGGAAATTCTTTCTGGTTGAAGATTCATCTATTTTCTTGAAAATTTCATGATTTTATTTAAAAATCGTTTTTTTTTTTTAAATTGGATATTTTTTTTTTGAAAATTAATAATTTTGGGTTCAAAATTTGTCTTCTTGAATAGAAAATTAAACTATGTTATTGAAAAGTAACTTTTTTAAAATGAAAATTCATAATTGCAAGTTAAAAAATCCACTATTTTGTAGAAAAAACGCCTTTTGGATTAAATAAACTATTTTGTTACAAAAAAAAGGTTTTTTGGCTTGAAAATGAACTTTTTTGTGGAAACTCATAATTTCAAGTTAAAAATTCAACTATTTGATTAAAATTTTAAATATTTAGTAGAGAATTCAGCAATATTCATCTCTTTCGTTGAAAATCTAATTATTTTGTTAAAAATTCTTTTTTTTTTTAAATTGGACTTTTTTTGTTTAAAATTCACAATTTTGGGTTAAACAATCTTATATTATTTTTTTGGTAGAGAATTATTTTTCTTTTTTTGAGAAGCAATTTTATTTTTGATTGAGAATTTAATTCTTTTGTTGAAAATTCAACAATTTTGTTTAGAAGTTCTCATTTTTGGTTGAAAATTGAACTTTATGGTTGTACATTTATCTTTTATAATTGAAATTTAAATTATTTAATTGAAAAGTAACTTTTTCAAAATGAAAATTCATAATTTCAAGTAAAAATTCGTACTTTTGTCTTGAAACATTAACGATTTTTTCGAAAATTCAACTATTTGGTTTAAATTTTTTAATTTTTAGTAGAAAATACATCAATTAGGTTGAATTTTTTTTTCTTACATGAAAAATCTTTCTTGTTCGAAGATTTATCTCTATGGTTGAAATTTTAACTAGTTTTTAAAAAATAAGGCTCTTTGACTTAAAAATTTAAGAATTTATTAGAGAGTTTAAATATTTGGCTGAAAATGAACTTTTTTGTTGAAAATTTATCATTTCAAATTGTTGAAAATTTACTTATATTGTTGTAAGTTAGTTTTTTTTTTAATGAACTTTTTTTGTTGAAAATTCACAATTTCGAGTTTAAAAGCCTATTTTTTTTTTTTTGGTTGAGAATTCTTTTTTTTTTTTGACAAGAAATTTTATTTTTGATTGAAAATTAAACTATTTTGATGCAAATTCAACAATTTTGTTGAAAATTTAAATGCTTAATGCAAAATTCATCAATTAGGTTTCAATTTAAATTTTTTTCTTAATTGAAAAATCGTTCGTGGTTGAAGATTCATCTCTTTAATTGATAATTAAACTATTTTGTTAAAAAATAATGCTTTTTGGTTTAAAAATTTAACAATTTGGTAAAGAATTTAAATATTTGGTTGAAAATTAACTTTTTTGTTGAAAATTTATAATTTCAAGTTAAAAATTAAACTATTCTGTAGAAAATTCGTCTTTTTAAATTTAAACTTTTACGATTTGGTAGGAAATTAAATTATTTCGTTGAAAATTTAAATGTTTGGTTGTAAATGAACTTTTTTTTGAAAATTCGTAATTCGAAGCTAAAAATTTGACTTTTATTTTTTTTCTTCATTAAAAAATTTTTCTGGCTGAAGATTCATCTCTTTGGTTGATAATTTAAATTTAATTTCAAGTTAAAAAATCTAATATTATTTTTTGGTTGAGAATACTTTTTTTATTTCTTTATTTGAGAAGCAATTTTATTTTTGATTGAAAATCAAATTTTTTTTTATGAAATTTCAACAATTTTGTTTAAAAGTCCTCCTTTTTGGTTGAAAATTTAATTTTTGGGTTCAAAATTTGTCTTCTTGAATAGCAAATTAAACTATTTTATTGAAATGTAACTTTTTTTTAAAAGAAAATTCATAATTGCAAGTTCATTTTTAAGCCAAGTTAAAAATTCAACTATTTGATTAAAATTTTTAATATTTAGTAGAAAATTCAGCAATTAAGTTGCAAGTTTATATTTTCCTTCACTGAAAAATCTTTTAGGTTTACGATTATTCACCTATTTGGTTGAAAATTTACTTATTTTATTGAAATTTTTTTTTAATTTGACTTTTGTTGTTGAAAATTCACAATTTTGGGTTGAAAAATCTAATATTATTTTTTTGTTTAACAATTCTTCTTTTTTTGGGAAAGAATTTAATTTTTGATTGAAAATTTAATTCTTTTCATGAAAATTCAACTATTTTGCTTAAAAGTTCTCCTTTCTAGTTGAGAATTTCATTTTTTGTTGTTGAAAATTTTTCTTTTTGAATTACAAATCAAACTACTTGATTGAAAAGTAACTTTTTTCAATGAAAATTTATAATTTCGAGTAAAAAATTCGTCTTTTTAGCTTGAAACTTTAACGAATTGTTCGAAAATTAAATTATTTAGTTGAAAATTTAAATGTTTAGTAGAAAATGCAGCAATTTGGTTAAAATTTTATTTTTTTATTGATTGAAAAGTCTTTCTTGTTTGAAGATGCATCCCTTTGGTTAAAATTTTAACTAGTTTGTCAAAAATAAGGCTTTTTGACTTAAAAATTGAATAATTTGGTAGAGAATTTAAATATTTGGTTGTAAATTAACTTTTTTTTGGAAAATTCGTGATTGTAAGTTAAAAATTCCACTATTTAATTGAAAATTTTAATGTATAGTAAAAAACTCAATAATTAAGTTGACATTTTTTTTTCTTTATTAAAAAATGTTTCTGGTTGGAGATTAATCTCTTTGGTTGAAAACTCAATTATTTTGTTAAAAAAAGGATTTTTGACTTAAAATTTTGAAATTTGGTAGAGAATTTAAATATTTGGTTGAAAATTAACTTTTTTGTTGAAAATTTACCATTTTAAGTTAAAAATTCATCTATTTAATTGAAAATTTAAGTATTTAGTAGAAAATTCAGCAATTTTGGTTTTTAAAATCTAATATTAATTTTTGGTTGAGTATTATTTTTCTTTTTTTTTTTTTTTTTTTTTTTTTTTTTTTTTTTTTTTTTTTTTTGAGAAGAAATTTTATTTTTAATTGAAAATTTAGGTTTTTTTTATGAAAATTCCACAATTTTGCTTAAAAGTCCTTCCTTTTGGTTGTAAATTTAATTTTTTGTTTAAAGTTTGTCTTCTTCAATTGCAAATTTAACTATTTTATTAAAAAGTAACTTTTTTAAAATGAAAATTTATAATTGTAAGTTCAAAAGTCAACTATTTTGTAAGATATTCGCCTTTTAGATTAAAAATGAAAACTTAACAAATTTGCTTAAAAGTCCACTTTTTTGGCTGAAAATTAAAATTTTTTCTCGAAAATTTGTCTTTTTGATTTGCAATTGAAACTATTTAATTGAAAAGTAACTTTTTTTATGAAAATTCATCATTTTACTAAAAAATTCTTCTTTTCAGCTTCAAGCTTTTACGATTTAGTAGGAAGTTAAATTATTTTGTTAAAAATTTAAAAGCTTAATGGAATATTAAACAGTTAGGTCGAATATTTTTTTCTTCATTGAAAAATCTTTCGGGTAAAGATTCACCTATTATTTTGAAAATTTTTTGTTGTTAACTTTTTTCCTGAAAATTTTTAATATTAAATTAAAAATTCCAGTATTTCATTGAAAATTTAAATATTTAGTAGAAAATTCAGCAATTTTATTGAAAATTTAATTATTTTGTTAGAAATTCGTTTTGTTTAATTCGACATTTTTTGTTGAAATTTTTGTTTGAAAATTAAACTTTTATGTTGAAAATTTTTCTTCTTGGGTTGAAAATTCAACTATTTGATTGAAAATTAATTTTCAAGTTAAAAATATAACTGCTCTGTAAAAAATACGTGTTTTTAGTTTAAAATTTTCATGATTTATTAGGAAATTTAACTGAAAATGTAACTTTTTAGTAAAAAATGAAATAATTTAATTGAAATTTTATTGCTTTCTTGGTTGAAGATTCATCTCATTCGTTGAAAATTATTATTTTTTCAATTGAAAATTCACAATTGGCTTGACATTTTATTTCTTTATTGGCTGAAGATTTATCTTTTTGTTTTTAGATTGTTCTCTTTTGTAAGAAATTCGTCTTTTTTTAGTTGAAATTTAAACTGTTTGGTAGAAAATACGATTTTCTGGTTTGAAAATTTATCAAGTTGGTAGAGAATTCAAATATTTGGTATAAAAATTAACTTTCGTGTTGAAAATGAAAATTTTTGTTTCTAATTGTTAAATATTTGTTTCATTTGTTAAAAATATTAACAAACTGTTCTGTAAAAAAAATTAGTCATTTTGGCTGGAAACCTCAACAATTTTGTAGAAAATTCAACTATTTGGTTGAAAATTGGACTATTTAGTAGAAAATTCCAAAAACTGGTTGAGATTTTATTTCTCTATTGAGTGAAAAATTTTTCTTGTTCGAAGATTCATCTCTAGTTGAAAACTTAACCATTTTGTTGAACATTGTACTTTTTTTTCGTTGAGAATGAACTTTTTTTGGAAATTAAAGTTTAGGAGTCGAAAATTATACTTTTTTTCTAGAAAATAGGACTTTTCGGTTTAAAAATGTAAAAATTTGGTAGAAAATTCAAATATTTTGTTGAAAATTAACTTTTTGGTTGAAAATTTTAGTTTTTAGCTAGCTATAGAAAATCTTTTGAACACTTCAGAACATTCTGATAAAAATAAATCAGAAAAACATTTAAAAAAGAGTAAAGATTGAACAATACATAAACAGCAGACTTGATAATTATTCATTTTTTAATTTTTGATTTAGAATTTTATCAGGAGATCGATTTTGATTCCTTATTCTTATCAATTTTTGTCTAGTTAATTTTTTGTAAAATAGAAACTTGATTTTTATAGTATATTTTCCTGTGCTTTTCAATTTAAAATTTTTTCGAAGCACATAACATTCTTTTTTTGGTTGAGAATTCATCATTTTTTGGGTGGCATTTTTTTTTATTGAAAAATTTAATTCTTTTGTTGAAAATTCAACGAATTTGTTTAAAAGGCCACTTGTTTGGTGTAAAATTTAACTTTTCTTGTAGTTAAAAATTCTTATTTTCGAGTCGAAAATTATACTATTTTTTAGAAGAATCGTCTTTTTGGCTTAAAAGTTTAATTATTTGGTAAAAAATTCTAACATTTGATTGAAAAGTCAACTATTTTGCAGAAAATTTGTGTTTTTCGGTTAAATTCAAATATTTGTTAGTTAAAATTGAAATCTTTTTGGTTGAAATATCAACCTTTATATTTTTTGTTAAGAATTCATTTTTTTTAAATTTGTTTATTTGGATAAAAAATCAATTTTTTTATTTAACTGCGCAGGTACAAATTTGTCTTTTTGGGTTAAAAATTTGTATGTCCGGGATGGAAATTAACAGACTATTTTATAGAAAATGTAAGAAGTTGGATGAAATTTTATTTTTTTCTTGATTTGGAATTCATTTTTGGGCATGAAAATTTAATTGTGTGAAATTTTTTTTAGTTAAAATTTTTTTTCAATTCGTTTTCTTTGCTTACAATTAACTGTTTTATTGAAAATTCACATTTTTGGGTTGAAAAATTAACTTCGTTGTAGAAAAGAAGTCTTCTTGGCTTCAAAGTTTAACAATTTGGTAGAGAATTAAAATATTTGACTGAAAATTAACCTTTTTGTTTTGAGAATTCAATTATTATTTAGAAAATTCATCGTTTTTTTAGTAAAAAAGGGGTTTTTTTCTTAACTGAAAATTTTTTTTGGTTACAAATTCTTCTTTTAAAGATAAAATCTTAATTGTCGTTGTTGAAAATTCATTTTTTTTCTAGTTTAAAATTAACTTTTTTGTGGATTTTTTTTCGTTTAAAATAAACTTTTTTATTGCAAATTTATATCTTTAGGTTAAAAAAAGTTAACTGTTTTGCAGAAAATAAAGTTTTTTGACTTAAAAATTTAACAATCTAGCTAGAAAATTCAAATATTTAGTTGAAAATTAATTTGTTTATTGAAGATTCATATTTGCGCGTTAAGAATTTAACTATTTTATAGAAAATTTGTCTTTTTTTTGGTTAAATTCAAGTATTTGGTTAAAAATTCATCTATTTTGTTGAAAATGCAATATTTTTAGTTTGAAAATATCTGTTTAAAAATAATCTCTTTCTTGATTACAAATCTTTTTTGGTTGAAGATTTTTCTTTTTTTGTTGCAATTTTTTTTTTTTTTTTAGTTTAAAATGAGTTTTTCATTAAAAATTTACATTTTTGGGTTGAAAATTCATATTTCTTTTGTCAAAAAAATAAGGCTTTTTGGCTTAAAATTTAAAAAATTTGATATAGAATTCCAATATTTTGGATGAAAATTAACTTTTTTGTTGAGAATTTAAATATTATGTAGAAAAATTTAATAGTTTTGTTGGAAATTCATTCTTTTTAGCTTAAAATTAATATCTTTAGTATTTTTAGGTTAAAAAATTTAACTGTTTTTCAGAAAATAAGACTTTTTGGCTTCAAAACTTTACAATTTGGTAAAAAAATTCAAATATTTGGTTGAAAATTAACTTTTTTTATTAAAGATTCATATTTTCGGGTTGAGAATTCAACTATTATATAGAAAATTGGTCTTTTTGGTTAAACTCAACTATTTGGTTAAAAATTAATCTAGTTTGTTGAAAATGCAATATTTTTATTTTAAATATAACTGTTTTAGTTAAAAATAGAAAAAAATTATTGACAATTCAGATCTTTAGGTTAAAAAAAGTAAACTGTTTTGTAAAAAATAAGCTTTTTGGGTTAAAAATTTAAATTTTTGGAAATTTTATCTTTTTCGTAGGTTATTAATTAGAAAATTATCTGTTTTAAAGCATATTTAAATTGATTATATTTTATTGTTTTTTATTTAACATTAAGATATTTTTCGTGCCAAAAGTCGGATATTTGAAGAAGAAAAAAGTAATTTTTCTATGATTTTAAGAATTAAAATATTATAACTTATGTTATTTCAAATAAAAAACATTCTTTATGAAAAATGTTAAAATTTAACAAAATACGGCTTATTTTTATCGGGAAAACATTCTATATAACTCTACTGTTTCCAATTTTTAAAATAACTAAATAATCTTAAAATATAATTATTTGTTTTAAAAAAAACAAACTTTTCTAACGGTTTAGAGCCATAGAAACCATGGAAAATTTAATTTTCAAATGGTTGGAAGTGAAGTTTTTTGGTTGAAAATTCGTTGTTTTTTTTAGCTTAAAATGAGTTTTTCATTAAAAATTCATATTTGTGGATTGAAAGTTTACCTTCTTTGTAAAAAATAAAACCTTTTGACTTAAAAATTTAAAAATTTGATATAGAATTCGAATATTTTGATGAAAATTAGCTTTTTTTTTAATTAATTTTTTTTTTAGTTTAAAATTAACTTTTTTTGTGGATTTTTTTTCGTTTAAAATAAACTGTTTTATTGGTAATTTATATCTTTAGGTTAAAAAATTTGACAATTTACAATTTGGTAAGAAATTCAAATATTTGGTTGAAAATTGAATTTTGTGAACAATTTAATATTTTTGTTAAAGTTCATTATCTTTCTTCATAACAAACCTTTTTTGGCCGAAGATTTATCTTTGAAGTTTAAAAATTTAATTATTCTGTTAAAAATGATTTTTTTTTAAATTAGTGTTCTTTTAGTTAAAAATATAAAAAAATATTGACAATTCAGATCTTTAGGTTAAAAAAATTAAACTGTTTTGTAGAAAATAACCTTTTTGGGTTAAAAATTTAATAATTTGTTAGAGAATTCAAATATTTGGTTTAAAATTAACTGTTTTGTTCCATTTTTTTTTTTTTGTAAACAATTTAATAGTTTTGTTAAAATTTTATTTCTTTTTTGACTAGAAATCTGTTTTAGTAGAAGATTTATCTTTAAAAGGTGAAAATTAAATTATTTTGTTGAAGATTTCTTTATTTTTTAGTTTAAAAGTAACTTTTTAGTTTATTTTTTTATTTTTATTTGATTAATTATTAATATTTATTATTAATTTTTATTAATTTATTTATTTAATTACTTTATTTTATTTAATTTTAATTTATTTAATTTATTTATTCAATTTCTTTTATTTACTGTAAATAATTGAGATTTTATTTACTTTCAATTATTGTTTGAAAGTTCATTCTTTCTGAATTCAACTAGTTTTTTAAAGAAATTCGTTTTTCTGAATTGAAACTTATTGTTTTTAATTAAAATTACCCTATTTCATTTTGTAATAAAAATTATCTTTTTTAGACTAAAAATTCAATTATTTGGTTGAAAATTCAACTATTCGGTCAAAAATTTATTAATATTGTTAAAGATTTATTCTTTGGGTTAAAAACTAAATATCTTTCAATTAATTACATTTAATTTAATTTTATTTAAAATTAAGTTAGTTGCCGTGCCAAAAGTCGGATATTTAAAAAAAATAGTTTTTCTAAGATTTTAAGAATTAAAACATTATAACTGATGTTATTTCAAATAAGAAACGTTATTCTTGAACCAAAATGTTAAAATTTACAACAGCAACAACAACCAATTATTGAAAAATGATTGCATTTTAATAAATGACTGCTTATTTTTTTCGAGAAAATATTCTGTACAACTCTACTGTTTCCAATTTAAAAAATTACTAAATAATTTTAAAATATAATTATTTGTTTAAAAAAAACTTTTCTAACGATTCAGAGCCATAGAAAACATGAAAAAATTTACTTTAAAAATTGGAAACAGTAGAGTTGTAGAGAATGTTTTTCCAAAAAAAATGCCATCCATTATTAAAATGCAATCATTTCAAAAAAATTGGTAAGAAAAGCCAGAATTTGAGAAGAAAAATGACCATTTTTCAGGTCAAGGATGCAGGTCATTTTAAACTTTAATTTATATTGTTAGAAACTTAATTGTGGGTATGAAATCTTTATTTTTTTAAATAAAAAATTAATTTTATTTAACAATTTTTAAATATATTTTGCTTCATAGTTAAAATATTATTTAAATTAATAATTTAAGGAAAGGTAAAAAAAATTCAATTTGCAAAAAACATGGTTAAAATTACCGGTTTTTCTTGTTGTGAATTTTAACATTTTTCACCAGTAATCTTGATTTTTATTTGGAATTACATCAGTTATAAAATTTCGATTCTTGAAATCATAGAAAAATAGTAGAAAATTATTTTGACTACCAAATTATGAAATAATTCAATAAAGATTTGAAATTTTTATCATTAAAAAATCAAAAAAATCTCTTTCAGATAATCTTTGTTTCTAATAAGTTGAATTTCTCTTTATAAAATTTAAATTAAAAAATTTCAAGGGAAAAAAGGAGACTGTGATCCCTATTTCTAATTGTACTCTCTGCATTATTATCAATTTTACTTTAACCAAGTCTTTAGAAGACATTTTGCATTCTCTCCCTTTCTCACTCGCTTATTTTTATTATTTTTTTTTTTTTTTTCTCTAAAAAATAAAGAACAAGTGCAAATTTCTGAATTTGCATAAGAATACAAAGTACCTTCTCAAAATCGCTTGAACACACAATGCTTGAGAAAATTAGAACTTGAAATATGCACGGCTTTCAGAGAAAAAGAAAAGATAATCCGCAAAGAGGCTGTAATTTACATCAAAATTCATCATATTGTTTACAACTCGGTGACAATGGAAATTTCAATTTTCAGCTGCAGGGAATTGACAGTGACACAATGGCTGATTGACGACAGAACCGGTTACAACTTTCGTTCAACCAGTGGAAACTTGCGAGACAGATCACCACTGATTGTGCCTCTGAATTCGTACGATCCGAGAAAAAGACCTCAGCCAGATCCTCGATTTAATTAAGAAATTCGGAAAAAAAAATTTTAAACAACAAAAAACCCAATGTTAATCGGTTAGCCAATTTTGAGCGAAAACTGAAAAAACTATTGGAAACTGGAGATTATAAAGGCTGGGAAAGCTTGAACTGAGCAGCAAGGGCGAATCTGGGATTTTTTTTGCAGTTTTTTTTTAAAGGGGGTGATTGTGAATTTTTTTGGACGAATTTATGTGAAAGGGGGTGGTTAAGAAAGTTTGTTATAAATGGATATAATGAAGCGATAAATTCAAGTTTTATTATATATTTCAATTATAATGTTTACATTTATTAAACAGAAAAAAGAAACTGAAAAGACACATTTTTTTGTTTAAATTAGACTTTTATTAAATTTGTTGTTCTGAATTTTTTATCAATTAAAATTTACCTATTTAATTTTCTGTTAGAAAGTGATAATTTTTAGATTGCAAATTTAACTATTCAGTTAAAAATTTGTTTATATTGTTAAACATTGATTTTTTTGGTTAAAAACTAATTTTTTTAATGTAAAATTCAACTATTTGATTTAAAATTAAATTTACTGATGAAATTAAAAAATGTAGGGTTGAAAATTCAACAATTTGGTCGAAATATAATTTTTTTGTTGAAAGTTCAACTGTTTTGTGAAAA
>NC_046659.1:126330263-126377707 GCF_010883055.1 Belonocnema kinseyi | reverse complement strand
AAAAAATGTAGGGTTGAAAATTCAACAATTTGGTCGAAATATAATTTTTTTGTTGAAAGTTCAACTGTTTTGTGAAAAATTCGTCTTCTTGACCAGAAAATTCAACAGTTTGTTTGAAAATTCAATTTTGTTGTTGAAATTTCGACTATTTTTGCACTATTTACATGAAAATTAACTTTACTGATGAAATTCAAAATTTACAGGGTTGAAAATTCAACAATTTAGTAGAAAATTCAACTATTTGTTTGGAAATTCATTTTTTTTTTAATTAGAATTTTTTCAAATATGTTTTTCTGAATTATTCATCAATTAAAATTTACCTATTTGATTTTTTGTTAGAAAGTTATAATTTTTAATCTGTAAATTTAACTATTCAGTTAAAAAGTTGTTTATATTGCTCAAACTTTTTTTTGGGTTAGAAAATACTTTTTTATTATAAAATTCAACTTTTTAAAATGAAAATTAACTTTACTGATGAAATTAAAAAATTTAGGGTTGAAAATTCAACAATTTTGTCAGAAATTAAATTTTTGTTTTTGAAATATTGTTAAAAATTTATTTTTTGGGTGAATTGATTGAAAATTAAATTTACTGATGAAATTCAAAAAATTTAGGGTTGAAAATTCAACTGTTTTGTAGACAATTCATCTTTGAATTGAAAAATTCAACAATATGTTGGCAAATTAAATGTTTTTTTGTTGATAATTTAATATTTTTGTGAAAAATTCAACTATTTGTTTGAAAATTGAATTTTGTTAAATTTCGACTATTTTTTGAAAAGTTTGTTTTTTTTAAAGGAAATTATTATAGATTTTTTTTATTTTTAATGAGAATGTACCTTCTGATTTTTTGTTAAAAGTGATCGCTTTTAAACTAAAAATTTCACTTCGATTAAAAATTTGTTTATATTGCTAAAAATGTATTTTATGGGCTAAATACTAAATTTTTACTGTAAAATTTAACTATTCGATTAAAAATTTATTTGTGGAAACTTCGACTGTTTTTTAAAACATTCGTTTTTCTAAGCAGGAAATTATTATTATTTTTTTGATAAAAATGTCCTTTTTCGATTTTTTATTAAAAGTGATGATTTTTAGACTAAAAATTTATTTTTTAGGTTAAAAACTAATTTTTTTACTGTAAAATTCGAAATTTTGATCGAAAATTGAACTATTTGGTCGAGAATTAAATGTTTCTTTCTTGACAAATTCAACTGTCTTGTGAAAAATTCATCTTCTTGGCCAGAAAATTCAATAATTTAGTAGAAAATTCAATTATTTCTTTGAAAATTGAATTTTGTTGTTGAAATTTCAAATATTTTCTTTGAAAAAGCGCTTTTCTAAACAGGAAATTATTGTTATTTTCCATAAAAATTTACCTCTTCGATTTTTGATTTAAGTGATCGTTGCTAGACTAAAAAATTAACTATTTGATTGAAAATCGAACTATACGGTCAAAACTTTACTTAAATTGCTAAAAATTTATTTTTTAACTGTTTTGTAGAAAATTCGTGTTTGGACTCAAAAATCCAACTATTTGATAGAAAATTCAATTATATGGTCGAAAAATAATTTTTTGTTGTTAAAAATTCAACTGTTTTGTAGAAAAATGTATTTTTTCTTACCATAAAATTCAATAATTTGGTTTAGATTTCAAAAGTTTGGTTGTAAATTTAACTATTTGGTCGAAAATTTAACTCTTTTTCTTGAAAATTCAACTGTTTTGGAGAAAAATTCATCTTTCCTGACCAGAAAATTCAACATTTTTTAGAAAATTTAACTGTTTGTTTGAAAAATAATTTTTTTTCTTGAAAATTCGATTCGAAATTTATTTATATTGTTAAACAACTATTTTTTAACTGTCTTGTAGAAAATTCAAATATTTGGTCGATATTTCAATGTTTTTTGGTAAAAATTCATCTATTTGTTTGAAGATGCCATTTTTTTGTTTGTTGAAAATTCGACTGTTTTTAAACTATTTATAATTTAATTATTTGGTTGAAAATTCCACTATTTGTTTAAAAATTGTTTTATATTTTTAAAGATTTATTTTTTAACCGTTTTGTCGAAAATTCATCTTTGGATTTGAAAATTCAATAATTTACTAAAAAATTCAAATGTTTGGTCAAAAATTCAATTTTTGATTTTAAAAATTAATATTTTAGCATTAGAAATTCATCTGATTCAACGTTTTGTTGAAAATTAAAATTTTTGGTTTGAAAATTCAACTCTTTTGTGAAAAATTTGTCTTCTTGGCCAGAACATTCAACAATTTGGTAGAAAATTCAATTATTTGTTTGAAAGTTCATTTTTTCTGAATTCAAATAGTTTTTTAAAGAAATTTGTTTTTCTAAATTGAAACTTATTGTTTTTAAATTAAAATTACCCTATTCCATTTTGTATTAAAAATTATCTTTTTTAGACTAAAAATTTAACTATTTCTTTGAAAATTTAATTTTTATTGTTGAAAGTTCGACTAATTTAAAAAAAATTTGTTTTTCTAAATTGAAAATTATTATTTTACAATGAAAATTTACCTATTTAATTTTTTGTTACAAAGTCGTAATTTTTACTCTAAAAATTTAAATATTGGGGTGAAAATTCGTCTTTTATCGGTAAAAAATAAATTTGTTGTTGAAAATGCAGGTCTTTTGATCGAAAAATAATCATCTATTTTGGTTGATTCAGTTGTTTTTTATTGAAAAATAATATTTTCAAATTAAAAATTAACTATAGCCTGTTGGATTCAAAATTCCTCTTTTTTTGTTTAAAATTGATTTCTTAAAAATTCATTTTTTCTATTGAAAATTCATACTTTAAGTAAAAAAAAATTGTTCTTAATAAAAATATATTTTACCATTTTTGGTTGAAATTTCATTTCTTAGTTTTGAAATTTATGTATTTGGTTGAGATTTTTTTTTGGTTTAAGAATCAATTTTTTTACATTAGAATTTAACTATATGATTGAAAAATTTACTTTTTTTTGCATCGACAATGTAATTTTTTGAAAATTCTTCTTTTTCGGGAAAAAAAAAATATCTTTTTTGTTGCAAATTCAAATATTTGGTTGGAAATGTATATATTTTGTCAAAAATTCCTCTTTTATGGTTAAAAAAAATGATTTTCTTTTTTGAAAATGTAACAGTTTGGTTAAAAATTTATTTATTATGTTCAGAATTCGTATTTTTTTAGTAGAAAATGGTTGAAAGTTTCTCGTTTTGATTAAAAATTCAATTGTTTTGTAGAAATATCGTGTTTTTAGCTTGACAATTCCACTATTTGGTTCAAAAACAACATAAATTTTATTGAAAATTCGTCTTTTATAATAGGAAATTAATATTCATGGTTGAAAATTCTTTATTTTTGATGAAATTCTTTATTTTTGTGACGACCCCTAAATAAATTCACGAAAAAACTTTATTTAACTAAAATTACTTTTTATACGGCGTTGGGGAAAGTGGGCAAAATTACGGATCCTAACAAATGGAAATAAGTGGCCTTAAATACTTTATGTGCGTGATATATAAATTTTAAACTTGTTTTTTTTTAAATCTCGGGGGGGGGGGGCGACTGCCCCAATCACCCATTTCTGAATCCGCCCCTGCTGACCAGAGTTCTACTATTTTGTTCAAAGTGGTTGTCTAGTTTCGTTACATTATTATCTATATTTTTTTAATGTTAATTTTATTTGAAATCGAACCTTCGAAAATAATATTGTAAGCAGAAAATCAGCTAATTTGACGAAAAATTGTATTTTATTGTTCATCGATGCGAATCCTCGACTAGAGACATTAGTTATTTATAAATTATTAGGGGAGAGTCGTCCTAAGTCGGCACATTAAAAGTTTTTGTTAAAAAAAAAATAAACCGGTTTTAATCTCGAAAAACTATATTTTCGCTATTTTTTAAAAATCGTCCTAAGTCGGCACAGTAAGATTTTTTGTTGGAACGAGAGAATAAACAGGTTTTAATGGTACTTTAATGTCAAAAAAGTCGATTTTTTCTATTTTTCATAATCGTCCTATGTCGGCACAATAAGAGTTTTTGTTGAAATCGGAGAATAAACCAGGTTTAATGGCGCTCTAATGCCGAAAAAATCGACTTTTGATATTTTTCAAAATCGTACTGAGTCGCCACAGTAAGAGTTTTTGTTAAAAACGAAGAATAAACCGGTTTCAATGTCGAAAAAAGTATATTTTCTCTATTTTTTAAAAATCGTCCTAAGTCGGCACAATAAGAGTTTTTGTTAAAATCAGAGAATAAACCAGGTTTAATGGAAACTTTAATGTCGAAAATATCGATTTTTTCTATTTTTCAAATCGTCCTGAGTCGGCACAGTAAGAGTTTTTACTGAAATTAGAGAATAAACAGGGTGTAATGATACTTTAATGCCGAAAAAGTCGATTTTTTCTATTTTTAAAATTGTCCTAAGTCGGCACAGTAAGAGTTTTTATTGAAATCAGATAATAAACAGGGTTTAATGGTGCTTTAATGTCCAAAAAGTCTATTTTTTTCAAAAACGTCCTAAGTCGGCACAATAAGTTTTTGGGAAGAATATTTTTAAAAGGAATCAGCGAAAAGCCGATTCAAGACGCCTGTTTGGTGCCGACTCAGGACTACGAATATTTACACATTTCATGCTAATATGCCCACGAAACAAATCCAAATGGAAAATCTGTGACTTAGCACAAAGTGCCGACTTAGGACGGCTCACTCCTACGTCCATAACTCATAATAAAAATCGCATCACATCACTGTTGAATCGATGTGACAACAAAGGTTTACGTCTAAGCTAAAAAATAAATCATTCGTGATAGTTATTACCTGTTGAATTTATAATTAATGATTGTGTAATATATTTTTTTTGTTTCTTTCATTGCATCGACTGATTGTTAGTCTTAATTTAAAAGAGAACGAAGATGAGGAGCTCTGACTAGATTAAAAACTGTAGTAGAAATATATTACGATAGTCGAAAAAAAAGCTATTTTTGAAATACAAAGACATATCAGACAATAGGATTTTTTTAATTATTTAAAAAATAGTCCTGCTGATTAATCAATTTTGTATATAATCCTGAGAATGAGAAGATAGCGAAATATTATATTGTGATATAAATAACATTTTGTAAAATATAGTACGATTATAAAATATTTGTGGAATGAGTGTAATTTATAAAAATGCAAACCTTTCTCGATCGCTGTTTCTTTCGGTAAAGTTTCGGGACCGATTTTTTCCAAAAGGGCCTTTTGTTTGTTCTTTTTAGTGTCCACTATATATTCCACGTAAATCCTATTTGTTTTTAATAATGTAGTGTGAGTTTCTTTGATAGAATCCAATGTTTCCGTTATGGAATCTGAAGGGGGAATATAGAATTTAAATATAAATAATAAATAATTTTTCAATATATTATAAAAAAGATTGAAATCAAATTAAATTTTAGTGCAGTCAAAAATATATTTTGGTTTTCGTTTTACTATAAACTATAAGGCATTTTTTCGTTTTAAAATTGTTCTAAAACGAAATAAAATAGTATAGATTGTTTTTTAAGGACAAACGAAACTGATATTTCAGGACATAATATTATTATATTTATTTATTAATATTTAATTTCATTATGATATTAAAAGTTCGACAATTTTGTTTAAAATTATTCTTTTTTGCTTCAAAATTAGTTTTTGGGGTTGAAAATTAAACTATTCTGGTAAAAAACTAAACTATTTCTGAAAATGAACGTCTTTTTTTTTTTTAAATCATTATTGGTACAAGTTGAAAATTGAAATATTTAGTTGTAAATTCAATTTTTATGCTCGAAATTCATATTTTCAATTTGAAAATTCAACTATTTTATAGAAAATGTGTCCTTTTGATTTTTAAATTTAACAATTTAGCATAAAATTAAACTATTTGCTTAAAAATTAACGTTTTTCGTAATTCATATTTTTTCATTTAAAAAATTCATTTTTTTAGAAAATTAATTTTTTCCGTTGAAAATTCTTTTTTTTTGTCGTCGAAAATCCAATCGTTCTTGTTGAAAATTCAATTTCTTTGTAAAAAAAATTCATCTTCCTGGCCAGAAAATTCCACTATTTGTTTGAAAATTAAATTTTTTTGTTCAAAATTCGACTGTTTTTTTAACTATTTGGTTGAAAATTCAACTTTTTACTTTTTAACTGTTTATATATTGTCTTGTAGAAAATTCAACAATTTGGTTTAAAGTTCAATGTTTCCAATTTTGTTTTTTTTAATTGAACCATTTGTTTAAAAATTTATTTTTCTTGTTGAAAAATCGACTGTTTTTTTAACTATTTATAATTTAACTATTCGGTTAAAAATTTATATTTTTAAAGAATTATTTTTCAACTGTTTTGTAGAAAATTCATCTTTGGATTTGAAAATTCGAATATTTGATGGAAAATTCAATTTTTGTTTCTAAAAATTCATATTTTCGCCTTAGAAATTCAACTGATTCAACGGCTTGTTGAAAATTCGGTCGAAAATTTATTTATATTCAATGTTTTTTGGTAAAAATTCATCTATTTGTTTGAAAGTTCAACAATTTAGTAGAAAATGTAACTATTTCGTCGAAAATTCAATCCTTCTTGTTTGAAATTCAATTGTTTTTTTTTTTTTTAGAAAAATCCATCTTCCTAATCAGAAAGTTTAACTATTTGTTTGAAAATAAAATTTTTTATTCAGAATTCGACTGTTTTTTTTGTTTTTTTAACTATTTGGTTGAAAATTTCACTATTCGGCGTAAAAGTTTATTTACATTGTAAAAACTTTACTTCTTTTAAATTGTGTTTAACTGTCCTGTAATTTAACTATTTGGTTTATAATTTTAATATTTGGTTAAAAACTTCTTTATATTTTTAAAGAATTGTTTGTTAACTGTTTTGTAAAAAATTCAGCTTAGAATTTCAAAATTTTTGTTGTTAAAAATTCATATTTTCGCATTAAAAATTCAAATAATTCAACGTTTTGTTCAAAATTCATTTTTGGGTTTGGAAATTCGGTCAAGAATTTATTTATATGGTTAAAAAATAATTTTTTAACTGTCTTGTAGAAAATTCAAATATTTTGTCGAAAGTTCAATGTTTTTTTGTAAAAATTCCACTATTCAGTTAAAAATTAATTAATATTGTTAAAGATTTATTCTTTGGGTAAAAAACTAATTTTTTTACTGTAAAATTTAACTATTTGATTGAAAATTAACTTTATTGATAAAATTTCGAATTTTAAGGATGAAAATTCAACTGTTTCGTAGAAAATTTATCTTTGGACTTGAAAATTGAACAATTTTGTTAGAAAAATCAATTATTTGGTCGAAAATTTAATTTTTTTGTTGAAAATTCTGGATGTCGGGTTGAGAAATCAATTTTTTGTTGTTTAAAAACCCAACAATTTGGTTAAAAATTCAATAATCTACTCAAACATTCAATTTCTTGTTGAAATGTCATAATTTAGGGTTGAAAATTCAAATATTTTGTAGAAAATTCATCTTTGGATTTTAAAATTCAAAAATTTGGTCGAGATTTAAATGTTTAGAAATTCAACAAATTCAACGTTTTGTTGAAAATTCATATTTGTGGGTTGAAAATGCATTTTTCTGAAAAATTTGTCTTCTGGATCAGAACATACAACAATTTGGAAGAAAAATTTAATTATTTATTTAAAAAATCCTTTTTTTTAAATTCAACTGTTTGTAAAGATATTTTTTTTCTGAATTTAAAATTATTGGTTTTAATGACAATTTCCCTATTGCATTTTGTATTAAAAATGACCGGTTTTACACTAAAATTTTAACTATTTAGTTGAAAATTCAACTATTCGTTTAAAAATGTATTTATATTGTTAAAAGTTTATTGTTTGGGTTAAAAAGTAATTGTTTTTATGGTAAAATTCAACTATTTGATTTAAATTAAATTGAAAATTTAACAGTTTGGTAGCAAATTCAATTATTTTATGGAAAATTCCATTTTTATATGAAAAAACTTCCTTGATTGAAAATCCAACACTTTTATTGAAAATTAGTATTTTTTGAAGTAACTCACCTGTCTTTTATTTGAAATAAAAATTTTTTTTTTGGAAATGTAAACTATTAGTTGGTAGAAAATTAACTGTTTTATTTGAAAATTGATCTTCTTGTCTAAAAATCTAACTATTTCGTTGAAATTTAACATTTTTTATTCATACTTTTGAGGTTAAAAATTTAAAAAATTTGGTTGCAAATTAAATTTTATGCTCGAAATTCATATTTTCGAGTATAAAATTCAACCATTTTGTACAAAATTCATCTTTTTGACTTTTAAATCTAACAATTTAGCATAACATTAAATTATTTGTTTAAAAATTGACTTGTTTGTTCATAATTCATATGTTTGGTTTAAAGTTGAACCAGTTTGTTGAAAAATCGTTTTATTTTGATTGGTAATTAATTTTTTTCATGAAAATGTAACTAATACATTTTTCGTAACAAAATGTTCTTTTCTAGTTGAAAATTCAATTCTTTTATTAAAAATTCGTCTTTTTTGTTAGAAATGCAAGTTTTTTGCTAAAAATTAATCTGTTTTGGTTGAGGATTCAACTAATTTGTTTGAAATTCTTTTTTGGTTGAATACAACTGTTTTTTCTTTTAAATTAATATCTTTTTCGATTAAAGATTTATAATTTCAGTTGAATATTCAAATATTTCGTTCTAAATTAATTTTTCTTGTAGAACTTAATATTTTTTAGTTAGAAATTAAACTATTTTGTAGAAAATTCATCTTTTAACTTGGAATTTAACAATTTGGTATAAAATTAAACTAGTTAGTTAAAAAGTTAAATTTTTATTGGAAATGTCATTATTTTAGTAGAAAATTCATCTTTTTCGGTTGAAAATTCAACTGCTTGGTTGATAGTCAAACTATTTTCTTAAAAATTAATTTTTTTTAAAGATATGTTCAAAATTCGTTTTTTTTAAATTAATTTGTTAACTGAATAGTTAACTAGTCCAGTTAAATATTCCATCATTTTAGTTTAAAGTTCATGTTTGGTTGGAGATTAAATTTAACTGAAAATTTAACTGTTGTATTTTTGGTTAAAAAATTAAATTTTAAATTGCATTTATTTAGTTGAAAACGTGATTTTTTAGTTAAAAATTAAACTACTTCATTTATGGTTGAAAATTTATCTTGTTTAGATGAAAATTGCACAATTTGATTGAAAATTCAGATTTTTGTTAAAAATGTAAATATTTTGTAGAAAATTCAACAATTTAGTTAAAAAATAGTTAAATTTTTAACCAAAGAAATTAATTCTCCACAAAATAAATTAATTTTCAACTGAAAATAATACATTTCAAGCAAAAATTTAATATTTAAAAACTTAGTTTTTATCCAATTAAAAAAAAATCATCAAAAAACATCAATCATCAACCAAAGTTAATAAATTTAAAGGAGTTAATTTTCAACCAAAAAACCAAAAAAAAAATGGAACCAAATAGTTAAATTTTTAAGAAAAGAAATTAAGTTTTCAACGAAATACATGATTTTTTAACTAAAAAAGCTACATTTTCAACAAAATAGAGGAAAAGTTAAATTTTTAGTTAAAGCATTAATTTTCAACAAAAAAACAACAAATTTTCAACAACGTAGTTACAATTTTTAACCAGTGAAATAAAATTTTCAACTATTAGGAAAAATTTTCATTAAAAAAAATATAATTTTGAACCAAAACGTTGAATTTTGGACCATAAAGATGAATTCTCAATCACAAAGAATCATTTTCTAACAAAAATTACGAATTTTTAACAAAATACGGGAGTTTTTAACTTAAATTTTTAGTTGACAAATTAATTTCCGACCAAAGAAAACAACAAATTTTCATCAATTTTCAACTAAAAAAAAGCAAATTTCCAACCAAAAATGGAATACTTAAATTTGTAATTAACAAATTAATTTTCAACAAAAAAAACAAATTTTTAACAAGAAAAAAACAACAAATTTTCAACAAAATAGTTAAAGCTTGAACAATAGAAATTAATTGTTAAAAACAAAAATCAATTTTCAACTACAAAAGGTACATTTTTTAACTAAAAATCTAGTAGTTAAATCTGGAGTTGAAAAATTAATTTGCGACCAAAAAATTTGTTTGCGACAAAATAGTTAAATTTTTAACCAATGAAATAATTTTCATCTATTACGATAAAGTTTCATAAAAAAATAATAATTTTGAGTCAAAAACGTTGAATTTTGGACCATAAGGATGAATTCTCAATCAGAAAGATTAATTTTTTAACAAAAATGACGAATTTTTAACAAAATACGTGAGTTTTCAACTAAAAAAGATACATTTCCAACCAAAAATGGAATGGTTACATTTTTATTTAAAAAATTAATTTTAAAAATAAACAACCAATTTTCAACAAAAAATGGATGTTAAATTTTTAGGATAAAAATTAATTTATAAACAATTAAAATGAATTTTCATCGAAACCAAAGTGAAGAAAGTTATTGAAATTAATTTTTAACCAAAAAATAAAAACAAATTTTCAACCAAATAGTTCAATTTTTAACCGATAAAAATAGTTTTCAATAGTATACATGAATTTTCAATTAAAAAAATTGAATTTTACACATCACAAAATTTTCTTGTATATTTTTCACTAAATTGCTGAATTAAAAAAAATATATCGTCAGTGAGTATAATCTGTACAATTTGTTAATTATTTTTAATACTTTTCAAAATCACGTGTCAAGTTTTTGAATTTGATATTGTAAACAAAATTTAGGTCCACAGAATAATTTAATTTAAAAATGTATAATATTTTTAATTATTTAAATTTAAAACAATAAAAACTCGCATAACCTAAAAATTCAAAATAACAAAACTTAAATTTTTGTAGCATATGTTTTATTAATATCCTGTAATTATTTATAAAAATTAAATTTTCGCGTGCTATATCATAAAAAAACTTGTAATTTGAAAATAATTCTTCCTTAAAATGTACAAAGAAGCAAATTAAGATTCCTAACCTCTGGAACTCAAAATTAAGAAACAAAGCTTAAATAAATAAGGAAATAAAATTTATATTCATATTTGATACAAAAAAAAAGAAAAATAATTTTTTTATACTTACTGACGGATTCACAGATTTCGTTAATCGTAGATGTTGGAGTGACCTTCTGCCTTTTCGGAGCTTGTTTCATTTTGTCAACAAACCGAAAACTATTTCTGTTTATTTCACTTAATTTCACTTCTTTAATCAACAAAAGACGAAAACTGAAATTTAAGAACAAATAATATTCGTAAAAAATGTATTGATTTTATTTAGCAGTGGTAAACATGTTAAATGTAAATATTTAATTACTGATGTCAACAAAATGTGTATAAAGGCGGGAAAGATACACGAAAAGGCGCGAGAGCAGACGCATTTCTTAGTCAAGAGAATGACTATTTTATCAACTTTTTCTACATTTTATTATAAATCATAATCATAATTCTTAAGAGTAAAAATTATTCAAATTCAATATAAAATATGAATTAGTATTCAATAAATTATTTTTTATGCATACAAAAATGTTATTTTTTGATTTATAAATGGATATTCTGATTTCAGTGTTGCGTACCTGACACGCATGCGCTGGAAACTCTTGTGAGATTTGAACCGGGAACATTTTAAATTCAGGAATATAAAATCTAAAATTTTAAGATTTACTTCAGGAACTTTTAATTTAATAATGATATATTTTTTAGAAATAATTCATATTAATATATTTTTTTAGAAATTACATTATTGAGTAAACATTCTTTTAGGCGAGTGAATAAAATATTATCATTTAATTAGAAATATATCAAGCAGAGAAAATTTTAATATTTTTCAAGATAAAATGCATACAGAGAATATTAAAGCATTACAGCATAAAACTTTAAATTTGAGAATCATTGAATTTGGAAATGTTCAACTCTTGTTTTAAAGAATTTTCAAATCTGAAACATTTTAAAACTGGATTATGTGAGATTTAAAACGTTTTAAAAATGGAAAAGTTTAATTTTTGAATCTTACGATGTAAACTTTTTCTTTTCATCAATTTAATATTTATTTCGATACACTAACATAACCTAAAACTATTCAAACCTGTAAGTTTAATTTTCAAAGTCACATGATATTGGTTTAATAATCTTTGACATATTTAATGATTTTCCATTATTTATAAAAATTTTGTAAGAAAAAGAATAAAATGACAAAAAGTCGTTTAAGAATGTTAGTCTTCTTTTGAACCTAATGGTTTTATGTTTCAAATAACCGATTGCCGATGAAAAATATTAACATAACGTACATAAAATTAGTTCAAACTTGTAAGCTTCTTTGAAATCTATACTAATTTCCTGCCAAAAGCGCGAGCGCAACCTAAAATAGTTCAAACTTATGATTTTCTTCTAATTTTTTTCCAAATACTAATTTTTTTCCAAAACCAGTGGCATAGTCTATAATTGTTACACTATTCCAAGTTTTGGTCCAACTATAGTGATGTTTCTTTAAGAATACCAATTTTTGATGTAAAACTCCATCCTAACCTAAAATTAAAAAATAGCAATTTCTCCAAAGATAAATGCTTACGTAACCTAAATTTGTTTGAAACTATAAACTTAACTTGTAAGTTAAATGTTTTATTTACATGACCGATTTCCGATGAAAAGGGCTATCTTACACAATTATTATTCAAATATTGTAAATATTCTTTGCAATATAATGATTTTTTAATAACAATAGCAATTTAAAAAGAAAAATACTAAAATAGCATATAGAAAATTTTTTTAGATAGTAAAACAAGTTCTGACCTCGAAATTCAATTACCTTATTTTACTCAATAAATACTATATATTTTTTAATTGCGAAGCGATAATTATTAATTTAATAAGTTTTTCCTTCTTTATACAAACTCCCGATTTCAGATGGAAAATATTAATATATAATATATTAATTTCATGTTATATAAAATGTTTAAAACGGCCATTTGACTTTGAGACGATTTTTTTTAATTTTTCAAGATTTACAAATTTTTTAGATTGACTGAATTTTTTCAGGTAGAAAAAAAAGTACTCGAAATTTATGGGAAATTTTTTAATGATTGTTTTATAAGGAATTTCAAGAGAAAATCGAAAAAAGGTCACAAAACATTTTGAATTATTTCCTAAATTCGTTAAAATGTGTGAAAGATTTTAAAACAAAATTTTGCAATTTTTTCATATTTAATAGTTTTAGAAAAACTTGAGTAAGTTTAAAAGATATTCAAAAGTTTTGAAACGATTCAAAAATTAATTAAAACTGTTAAAGATTTTTTGAGAATTTTATAAAGTTTCACGAAAATAAAAAACATTTTTTCAGATTCCTAAGAAAAATTAAAAGAATTTTTTATTTCGAAAAATTAATTTGAAAAGATTATTTTAAAAATTTTAGAAGATTTCAAAAATAGTTAAACAAGAATCGAGAAGATTTTAAGGCGATTTTTGTAATTTAACAGAATAAATAAAAAATGCAGGAAGAATTTGCATAATTTTTAGAAATAAGAAGGTTTAGAAGATTTGAGAAGACTAAGCAAATAATAATTTTTCTTATAGTCGCGTGAAAATTTTAAATAATTTTTTATTTTGAAAATAGAACTATAAGGAAAAATTTTAAAAAGTTTTTTAAAGAGAACAAATGATTTCCTAAAATTTCTAAAAATGTTTTAGAAGATTTTCAAGCAAAATGCTTCAATTTGGTAAGATTGCAAAATAAGAATGTATAAAAATCGGGTAAATTAAAGAAATATTTAGTAGAATTTAAAAGATTTTCCAAACTTTTCAAGAGAATAAACAAATTTTCCTAAATTTTCTGGGAAGTTTTAGAAAATTGTAATGTAACTTTTTTAATTTGGAATAATATTCAAAAATGTTGAGTAAAATTCGTGTCAGTTAAAAATATTTTCAAATATTAGGACGTTTTAAATATATTACAAATATTTGAAAATTCGAAAACATTTTCGAAAATGTATCAGATATTTCTTGATTCCTTCCCAACTTTTAAAGGTTAAAAACATCTTTTAAAAGGACTCGAATTTTTCATAATATATTGTAAAGTCCGATATTATAAAAAAATTTCTTTAAAATCTTCTAGATTTTTTTTTGACAATCATGAAATATTTAAAAATCTTTTAAATTTTCTCAAGAATCTTATGAAAATTATATTTGCATAAATTTAAAAACAAAGTGATAATACTTGTTTTCTTATTCTCAATTCTCAGAATTTAATTTGAACATGGATTTATTACAGCACTTCGAAAGATAATTTTCGAATAATTTGAGTGTTGAGTGATATACAAATGTTAAAATATTCTAGCTTCATTACAAAGTCTAATTAATTAAAGAAATATCACATTTAAGAGTTCGTTATTTCACTGTAATAGAAAACAATATTTTACAGGATTTATCATATTCCTTGTTTGTCATCTACAGATGTAATAATTATATTTATTATATAGTAGCATTATATTTTAAAACGGCAATAAAAAAAATAGTTCTTCATCACTATATTTAAAAGTGTTTGAATATCCGGGACTAACACAAAATAACGAAAAAATGAATCAATAAATGCAAAAATGAAAAAAGCAAAATAGCAAGAAAAAAATTGCCGAATTATAAAATAAATATATTGTTAAATTCCCATAAATATTTCTATTGCTGAAATTTTTAATTTGCCGAAAATAATTTGTAAATTATTAATTAATGATTAATTAAACTGTTTGTCTCATTTATAATTCTATTAATAGCTCATAAATTAATAATCAATTAAGTATGTACAGCAGTTCTAAATTTCGAGAATTGAAATATTTGTGGGAATGTAATAATTCGTTTATTTTACAAGTCGGTCTCGAAGTGAGTGAATTTTAGTTTTGGATATTTTTAAATTCGGGTTTTATTTGTTGTCAATTAAAGATCTTGGCGCTATTTGGAATTTAAAATATTTTATAATTTCATGATAATATCTTTTTTTTTTGCATTTTTTAAATTCATTTGTGTATTCGTTATTTATTTTTAAATTATTTTTTATAAGTTCTGAATATCCATGCAAGTTTTTTGAATTATCATTCAATAAAAATTGAGGATTTCCGAGGAAAAAGCTAATACAATCCAAAATTGCGTTCCGAATTGTACATTTTATTATTTATAACAAAAATTATTTGATTAATAATTGTAAATCTACAATTTTTATTTCAAAATACCAATTACAGGTGACACACACCAGTATAACGTATAGTTGTTGAAAAATTGTAAATATTCTTTGAAAATCTGATAATTGATTAAAAAATACTGTCGTAGCCTAAAATTATTAAAAATTGTGAACTTTAAAAATGTTATGATTTTTGTTTAAAAATTTTAATTTGTGGTAAAAAAGGCTGAAAACAGAAACACATAAATTGTTGAAAAATTTTTGATCAATTAAATCAAACAAAAATTTATTTAAAATACCTACTTCCGATGTAAAATGTTAACATAGCCCAAAATTGTAAAAAATGGAAATTTTGATAATTTTTATTTAGAAATTCCAATTTTATGTTAAACTTACGAATATGAAAATATTGTTTTAAATATTAATTGTTGATATAAAAAGCTAACGTAACCTAGAATTTAAAAAAATTACGTTCCTTTAAAAGGTAATGGTTTTTAAAAATTTTAATTTGCGGTAAAAACGCTAAAAACCCGAAACACGTTTTGAAGAATTTAAATAATTTTTTTATTAAAAATACCCACTCCTGGTTTAAAACGCTAACATAACCTTAAACTCTTTAGAATTGGGATTCCTAATTTTCTTAAATTCTTACATAATACATTTATAATATTTTTAATAATTTAACATATATTTTGAAAATTTTAATTTAACTTTAATTGAAGATTAATTTAATTTAAGGTCTAATTTAAAAAATAAATAGCATTCAATGTAATTTGCAATGAAGGTAAAAATAGTTTTTACGGTATTTTTTTCACAGTTTTTAAAAATCATTGGTTTTAATTACCAAGAGTTTATTACTTTTACTGCTGTCGTTGTCTTCGGTGAAGGTGGCGACTGGCGGCCTCGTCAAAGCGATCAAAGGCACGTAAGGCAGTGGAGTCGGCGAAAGCCAAAGACAAAAGTCAGTCTTAACTCTTAAAAGTTCTATACTTGTGCCATTCAAGGTACTTTACTACCCTTGAAGACAAAAATTGCTTAAAAATTCTTCTTTTTGGTTGACAATTTAATTCCTGAGATGAAAATTGATATTTATTAGTTGAAAATTCGTCTTTTTTGTTTCCAATTTATTTTGTTTTTGGAAGATTCAGCATTTTACTAAAATTTCGATTTATATTATTTTTAGGGCTTCATAGCCCCGGACGCAGGGCCCACAATAGACATAGGGCCCAAAATTATTATAGGGTTTAAATTCCACATAGGGCCCAAAATTCATAATGGGGGGGGGGCAAACTTGACAAAGAACCCGGAATAAACAGACAAAATTGACATAGGGCCCACAATAGACGAATGGCCCAACATTAATATTGGGCCTAAAATTGATATATGACCTAAAGTCGACAAAAGGGCCAAAAATGATCTAGGATCCCAAAATTGACATCTGGCCCTAAATTGATATACAGGGTCCCAAATAGAAAAAGGGCTCAAAATTGAGATGGGTCAAAAAGTCACATAGGGCCCAAAGTAGCAAAAGGGCTCAAAATTATTTTTGGAACCAAAATTAATAAAGAATCCCAAATTGACAGAAGGCCCAAAATAGGCAAAAGGCCCAAAACTCATATAGCATCGAAAATAGACAAATGGATCAAAATTAATATGGAGCCCAAATTCGGTATAGGGCAAAAATTCGATATTGGGCCCAAAATTGACAAATTCTCAAAGTAGACAAGGCGTCCAAAATTGACATATAGGTCCCAAAATAGACAAATGGCCCACAATTAAAATTGGGCCCAAAATTTACATTTGCCCCAAAGTAGACAAAAGGGCCAAAATTGATCTAGGATCCCAAGTTGACATCTGGCCCGAAAATAATATATGGTCCCGAATAGAAAAAGCGCCCAAAATTGAGAGAAGGTCAAAAAGTGACATAGGGCCCAAAGTAAAAAAGGGCTCAAAATATATATTGGACACAAAATTAACATAGCTTCCCAAATTGATATAAGGCCCAAAATAGACAAAGAGCTTGAAATTAATATAGAGCCCAAATTCGGTATAGGCCCAAAAATAGACATAGGGCCCAAAATTGACAAATTCCCAAAGTATATAAGGGGTCCTAAATTGACATATAGGACCCAAAATAGACAAAAGGCACAAAAATGAGATAGGGTCAACAATTAATGTAAGGCGTAGACTAGACAATGTGCCTAAAATTTATTTATTTATAATTTAATTAAATATAAATATAATATTAGATTAAATAATAAATAATAAAAATAATAATAAAAGGCTATAGGATAATTCCGCATAAAAAAATATTATGGTGGATTATTGCCCCTGAACTAAACTGAAGCGAATTAAAAAAAAAATTGAACGAAATCCTTGCATTTTAACAAAATAAATTAACTTTTAATGAACTAGTAGAATTTTATACTAAAATCATTCATCTCCAACAAAAACATTAAATTCCAACCAAACGGATCAATCAATTTTTTCAATCAATTATTTGAGTATTCAATCAATCAATTTCAATCAATTATTTGAGTATTCAACTGAAAAAGATAGATTTTCAGCCAAATAATTACATTTTTCACTATAGATGTGATAGATATGTTTTCAATAATTTCTTTTTCTCGAAAAAATGCATTTTTGTCACCATAAAAAACGTCTTTATCTAAAAAATGACTTTTTAATAAATTAGTTCAAATTTCAACCACACTAATTTACAGAAATTTTATACATTCAGTGTTGGTATATTTTTCAAATGCATTTTAGCAAATTTGTTGTTCTTTTAGATTAAAATACACATACAAAATTTTTCAATTGCGATTTTCAAGTTTAACATGACAAAATTCATTTTAAAAAAACATTGTCACTAAATAAACAACAAAAATTTTGTAAAGTGTAAACTAGTGTTTCTAACAAAATACATTAATATATATCCATGCAGTTAAATTTTTAATTTAAAAATAATAAAATATAGTTAAAAATAAAACAGGTATATTTTCAGTTAAAAAATGAATTTTCAATTAGAGAGATGAACTTTCGAGCATAAAAGTCGAATTTTAAACAAAATATATGAATTTTTACAAATGATCAAGTAACAAAATTCACTGCAAAACTAATAAACTAAAAAAAATATATTAATTTACACTACAAAATCAAATAGATAAATTTTCAGTAAACAAATTAATTAATTTTCTACCAACAAGAAGAATTTTCTAACAAAAAGACGAATTAAAAAAAAAATAGTTTAATTTTCAATTAAATTAGTGTAATTTAAAAAAAAATTTAATTTTAAAACAAGAATATCAATGTTCTACAATAAGGTAAGAAATTTAAATAAAATAGAAGTATTGTAAACTAACAGAAACAAATTTTCAACAAAAGTGGAAAAGTTAAATTTTCAGTGAATTTTTATTTTCTGCAAAACGAATTTTCAACAAAATAGTTAAATTTTTAACCAAACCATTTCATTCAGCCAAACAAATTTATTTCAAAAGGAAAAAAACAATTTTTAACAGTATAGTTGAATTTTCAACTTAAAAATTGAATCTGCGTACCAAATTGTTTATTTTTCTAACTAAAAAGGCCAATCTTTATCGAAACAGTTGCATTTTCAACAACAAAAAATAACTTTTTTAAGCAAATTTTTTAATTTTCTATAAAACGAATCAATTTGTCATCAAATAGGTAAATTTTGAAAAAAAATTTCAACAAAGAATATTAATTTTCTACCGAAAAAATGATTGCGCAATAAAATGCGTCAATTTTCACGCAAAAAGTGATTAATTTTCAATCAAAGAAGCCAATAGTTAAATTGCAAGTTAAAAAATTAATTTTCTAAAACAACAAAAATGTCTGCAAAATAGTTGACAACTGTGTGAAATTACCGGAATAAAGTACTCCGAATTACCTGGATTACTTTGGATTATTAGGTGTATTACCTCGGATTACCAGTGGAATACTCCGAATAAACTGTATTAAAAGTAGAATACTCTCAATTACTCTGGATTAGACGGAATAGAATTGGATTACTCTATGCTAGATTACTTCGGATTACCAGTGGATTACTTTAGAATACTGGCATTACTCATAATTACTTGAATTACCTCGGATTACAAGTGGATTACCTCAGATGAGAACAGAATTACTAAAGATTACAATTGGATTACTCCGAATTGAACTAGATAGCTCTAGATTACAAGTGGATTACTTTGGCTTATGAGTGAATTACTTTTTATTACATCGTATTACCCTGGGTCTGCCAGATTACACTGGATTACCATTTCAGATAATCGAGTGATCCCGCGGATTACTAGACTTTTTTCACATATGCTAATGTTAAAGATACTTACATTTATACTAGAAAAATCGTTACGTTGGAGGGGGGGGGGGGGGGGGGGGGGGGGGGGTCGGAAAAAGCGTTACGTATTTTAGGACAGCACCTTTCTAATGATAGATAGACTTTTCACACTATTCCCCTATTCACCTCCTTTGTCCTTTTTCCCCCTTTCATAGTTTTTTTTTATTTGAATGCGAAATGATCAAATGAATTAATCATAATAGAACTCAAGAAAAAATCAAACTATTTTGGTTTGAATAGTCTACTATTATATTTTTGGATCTAAATTCATCTCGTGTGGTTAAAAATTCTACTACTTTTAAAAAATTTTTAATTTTAATTCTACTTTTGGTTGAATCTCTGCTTGAAAATCAGTTTTTACTGAAAATTTAACAGTTTTATTTTTGGTTTTTAAAATTATCGTTTGTAGTTAAAATTCAACTAGTAAATTAAAAAATCACATTTTTTATTTAAAAATTGAACTTTTTGGTTTAAAATAATGTATTTTTTAATGAAATTTCGTTTTTTCTTTGATAGTTATTTAATCTTGTTGGTTAAAAAAGTCTTTTTGGTTTTGAATTCAACTATGATGTTGCAAGTTAAACTATTTGGTCAAAAACACGTTTTTTAAAGATTTATCATTTTAGTTGAAAGTTCATATTTTTGTTTAAAAATTGAATTATTATGTTGATTATTGAACTCATTTGTTAAAAATTCATTTTGTTGTTGTTGAAGATTCATCATTTTAGTTGAAAATTCAACTATTTTCTTGAATTTTGAACTCTTTTTTACAAATTAATTTTTTTGTTATAGATTCATCATTTTAGTTAGTTTGGTTAAAAATTCAACTATTTTGTTCAATTTTGAACCCTCTTTGAAAATTATGTTGTTAAAGATTCATAATTTTAGTCGAAAATTCGTCTCTTTAGTTGAAATATGAATTATTCTGTTGAAAATTAGTTTTGTTTGATAATTTATTTTCTAACTGAAAATGTAATTGATTCAGGTTTAACACAAATAGATTTTATTGTAGAAAATTCTTCTATTCGTTTGAAAATTCATTTTCTTCATTGAAAATTCGTATTTTTTGGTTGAAAAATCATCTTCTCTGTTTTTAATCGTCTATTGGTTGAAAATTCTACTACGGTGTTAAATGTTGCACTTTTTTGTTGAAAATTCTTTTTTTCTTAAGATTTATGAGTTTAATTAAAAAGTTAGTTTTTTTGCTTAACAATTCAACTATTTTTTTGAATGTTGACCTTTATTGTTAAAAATTACTTTGTTGTTATAGATTTATCATTTTAGCCAAATTCATGTTTTTTGCGTAAAATTATATTATTTTGTTGAAAATGGATTTTTTGTTAATACTTAATTTTTTCAATTTAAAATGTAACTTCCACATTTAATAAAAAAAATTTTTTTATAGAAAATTCTTCTATTTGATTGAAAATTCGTATTTTTGGTGGAAAATTAATCTTCTTGGTTAAAAATCGTCTTTTTGATTGAAAATTGCACTAGAGTGTTAAATGTTCAACTTTCTTGTTGGATTTTTTGTTTAAAGAATTATCATTTTTATTTTGTTGTTGAGAATTTTTTTATTGTTGAAAATTAATTTTTCTTTTTTCAAGTTTCATAATTTTAGTTGCAAATTCATCTTGTTAGTTGAACTTTGAACTATGTTGTTGAAAATTAGTTTGTTTTTTTGTTTGATGATTAATTTTTTCAACAGAAAATTTTACCTAATTATTCCAGATTTGATTGAAAATAGATTTTTTTTATAGAAAATTCTTCTATTTCATTAAAAATTTATTTACTTAATTGATAATTCGTATTTCTGTTTGAAAATTAATCTTTTGGTTAAAAATCGTCTTTTTGGTTGTAAATTAAACTTTGATGTTGAATATTTCACTTTTATGTTGAAAATTCTTTTTTTAAAAAAGATTTATGATTTTAGTTGGAAAATTCGTTTTTTGTTGTTGAAAATTTAAGTATTTTTTAAAGTTTTTTGTAGAAAATTCGCTCTTTTCCCAATTGAAAATTTAAATATTTCACATTTCATTGAAAATTTATTTTTTGTCGTTGAATATTTTTCTATTTGATTGCAACCTCATTCATGCCATTGAATATTCATTTTTTGGTGAAAAAATCATCTTCTTTATTAAAAATCGTCCTTTTAGTTGAAAATTAAACTATCGTGTTGTATATTGCGCTTTTTCGTTAAATTTTTTAAAAACAAATTATTATTTTATTTAAAATATTAATTTTTGTTTGTTTGAAACTTCAACTATTTTGTTGAATGTTGACCTTTATCGTTGAAAAATAATTTTTTGGTTGAAGATTCATAATTTCAGTTGCAAATTCATCTCTTTAGTTGAAATTTGAACTAATTTGGTGAAAATTAGTTTTTTGTTGTTTAATTATGAATTTTTTTAACTGAAAATGTAATTCTTCCAGATTCAATTGAAAACTGATTTTTTAATAGAATATTCTTGTTTTTGATTGCAAATTCATTTACGTAATTGACAATTCGTATATTTTTGGTTAAAAATTAATATTTTTGTTAAAAATCGTCTTTTTGGTTGTAAATTCAACTATGGTGTTGAATTTTGAACTTTTTCTTTGAAAATTCATTTTTTAAAGATTTATCATTTTAGTTAAAAGATTAATTTTTTGGTTGAAAATTTAAGTAATTTATATAATTTTAATTTCTTTCGAAGAAAATTAATTTTTCAGTTAAAGATTCATAATTTAAGTTGGAAATTCATCTCCTTAGTTGAAATTTAAACTATTTTGTTGAAAATTCGTTCTTTTTATTTCAATTGAGAATGTAAATATTCCACATTTAATCAAAAATTTATTTTTTGTCATTGAACGTTCTTCTATTTGGTTGAAAATTCACTTACACCATTGAATATTCGTATTTTTAGTGAAAAATTCGTCTTCTTTGTTAAAAATCGTCTTTTTGGTTTAAAATTCAACTATGATGTTGAATTGCGCTTTTTTGTTGAAAATTCTCCTTTTTTTAAAGAAATATCATTTGGGTCAAAAAAATGATTTTTTTGTTGTTGTTAAAAGTTCAACTATTTTGTTGAATGTTGAACTCCTTTCTTGAAAATTAAATTTGTTGTTATAGATGCATCGTTTAAGACAAAATTCATGTTTTTGGCGGAAAATTCAATTATTTTGTTCAACATTCAACTGTTTTGTAAATAATTCTTTTTTTAATATTCATAATTTTAGTAGAAAATTCATCTCTTTGGTTGAAAACTTATATTTATTTGGTTGAATTTTTTTTTTTGCCTGAGAATTAATTTTTGTACAATTTAGAATATAACTATTCTATTTTCATTTGAAAATTTATTTTTCTTCATTTACAAATTTTTCTATTTGATTGCAAATTCGCAAATTGCAAATTCTTAGTTGAAAATTAAATCCTGTTTATTAAAAAATTAAAATTTTGGATTGTAAATTAATCTGTTTTAGTTGAGCATTCAAATTTTTAATGCTTAAAATTCAACTTTTCAAAAAAAATTCCTGTTTTTGGCTTGAAAATTCAACAATCTGGTTGAAAATTACCTTTATGGCAGTAAATTGATATTTTGGTTGCAAATGCAACTGTTTTGTTAAAAATTAAACAATTTTTTTTACTCAACTATTTGGTGGAATTTTTCTTTTTATATAGTTCAAACTGTTGTGTATAAAATTAATCTGGTTTCTGTTGAAAATTAATTTTTGTGGTAGCGGATTCAGTTATATTGTTAACATATTTTTTATTTGTGAATTTGACTGGTAGAAAATTCTTTTTGTTCCTTAGAAATTAATTTTTTAAAATAACTTTCCTGTTCAAAACTGAGTTATTTGGTTAAAATTGTAATTGTTCTATTGAAAACGCAACTATTCTGTTAAAAAGTCATCTTTTTGGTCAGAAATTCAACCTCATTAAGAAAAATATTTAAATTAATAATCTCTTATTTAAAATATTTGAAAAGACAAAGAAAATCTTTAAAAAGTAATTCCTGCTTTACTAATTTCAATAAAATTAATAAATTATGTTCAAATAAAATTTATGCGTATATTGATGACAAATAAATTGACCCCTTTGAAATATTTTTGTCTGAGATTGTGAATTAATCAACTTTTATTGAAAGGCTTCTTCAATTTGGTATAATATGTACGTTCAAATTTTTTTTTTGTGGTAAATTTAACTTTTTACAAATTCGGCAAATTTCAATTTTATTTTCGGGTTAATTTTAACTTTCTTTTCAAAATTCGAATATATGTTTTAAATTATTATTAATTTTTTGGAAGAATATCTAATTTGAACTATTTTAAAAACATAAAACTCTGAAATTATTTTTGATACAAATAAGAGATTGATGCTTTTATTTATCATAGTTTATTCTTAAAATAATTCAGCTTCAAATGTTTTTAAATTTGAAACTAATTTTTTTTTTTAATTTTCAATTCAATTTTAAAAATCGCATCTGATTTATTCGATTTCGGGCGCTTTCGACATTAACATAAAAATGTTCAACAAATTCAAATGTTACAATTTTGAAAGAATTTTGTTCAAAAGTCGAAAATGTTGTTTTCATTAATAATCAAAGTTCAAAAATATTTTTAAAGGAAAACTGAAGAAAAAATTTAATTAGTGGGTTTTTTTTTCGTCAAAATAGTAGCATCGATGAAAAAAGTGTCAAATAATGTGACTGCCGTGTGTCCGAACCCTATAATTATTATTGAATGTCATACCATTTTAGTTTTCAAACCTAACTTCGGCCAGGTGCTTATTAAATTATATTAATTTACATAAGCAGTATAATTATTTACTACTCAATCTTTTGGAAACTGACGCTTTTCACAAATTATCTATCTGGAATCTAAATTCTAATCTCGATTCTCGAATACATGTATGTATACATTTGGTCAGCGTGGAAATAATTATATGCGTTCTTATCTCAGTTTTAATGGGTCAACTCAAACATAAACCAGGTGTTTTCCGATGACAGTAAATTCGGAACAAAAGGAAAATGGGTGGACGATATATTTCACGTAACAAGCAGGTGCAAATTAAAAAAAATATCCTAAATAAAATCCTGTGTTTCCAAATTAAAATATTCGTTTATACTCAACACTACTTATAAATATTAATTAAAAATATAATTTGATTTCAAAATCAAAATAAATAGAGACCTTTGATGATTTTACCATAAGAGGGGAAAATAGACCAAGGAAATTTTTTAAATTAAATTCTATATTTTTATTTTCATGCAATAAATGAATTTATTTAATCGCGGTGGAGGCAAAACTGCGTTTTCAAAATTTTATTTTATTGGATTTTTGACCAATTTTTTGTTTTTCCTGAATTATTTTTCTTCATCGCAGAATATTTTATAAACAGAATAAAAGTTTAAATTAAAAATGTTTAATATTGAATTTATTTATTTCAACAAAAAAGTGTGATATTTCAGCCATGGTAAATTAATTTTAAATTCACAAGGATAAATTTTCAATAAAACAATTCAATTTAAATAATGACTTTAACAAAATAGTTAGATTTTAAAATAAAAAATTTTAAACTTTAATTAGTAATAGTTGCATTTTTAACCAAATTGTTTAATCTTCTTCTATCAAGATGAATTATCAGAAAAAACGTAATATTTGGCATTTCAACCAAAATCGCATTGCGCATGCGTCGAACCAACAGCCTCATTGGCTAGTGATCGCGCGCTTATTTAAAATAATTAAAAATGAAAATCAATTTTTTACAATATATAATCACTTTAAAGTTCAAGGCAAAATTTGATGAATTATTTTAAATTGACATAGATGAAAAAAGGTATTCCTTCCTTTGAATTTAAAGTTAATAATTTATTTGTGAAGACTAAAATCAAATAATTTATATATCTTTCATACCAAAAGACAATTTTGTAATTTGAAAACTGATTAGACTAATTTAAAAATGATGATTTATTTTTTTAAAAATTGTTTATACACTTAATAATTTCAAAAAAGCGCGCCATTTACATTGAATGAAAGTTCCGATTTCTCTACCTTTCTCATCCAGTCACCGGCCGATATTATTGTGCCTACTATATTCATGACAACATTTTATCAGTTCGTGGCGCCACCGCAATGCTATATTATAAAGCACAATTCTCTTTTTTATAGTGTAATATGGAATTAGTTTCAAAGATTATTAATACTTTAAATTTTCAGAGAAATATAAAGCCAAAATCATTTCATTGTTTCAATGAAACTAATAGTTTGATTCTTTTTTTTTTGTAAGCTGTTTAATTAATTATTAGCTAATTAATGTTATTCGCAATATTAGATTACATCAAGATTGAATTTAAATTGTTTTTCAATTGAGTAACATAATTTGATTATTTATTTTAGCTTATGTAAGTCAATATTAGCTATTATTTTTTAAATAAAAATTTATTTTTTTCTCTAAAATACCTCTATTAGAATTATATACTTGTTTTAAATGTTTGTGATGCTGGAAAATAAGTATCTAAGTTCAATTTTTAAATCTACTTCTACATATATTTTAATTTTGTTATTTAGTTTAGAAGGTTAATTATAAATTAAATGTATAGAAATAATACTTACAATTTAAAGAAAAATATAATATAAAAATTATTTGAAATTCAAATATTTGTTTCTTGAATCGGGTCAAAAGATTATTAATCATTTAAATTTTCAAAAGTGGAAGTGCAAATTTAAAATATTTGAATGTTTTGATGAAAATTATAGTATGATGCTTTTTATTTTGTGATTAAAATTTTTTATTTATTGAGTTACATAAATTAATTGAAACTTGAAAGTTATATAATTGAATATTGTATATAATTGGAATGTTGCGAAATGAGTATCTGAATTTAATTTTCAAAATTATATCTCAATAGGTTTTCATTTTTGTCTGAAATTGATATAAAAGATTTCTGATAAATCCAAATTTACCAATAAATGTGAACATTAAAAAAATCTAAAGTAAAAAATTATTAGAATGTTGGAATGAAAATCATATTTTAATTATTTTTATGTTGCAAAATGATTAATTATTAGTTTTTTTTTAAACATTAAGTTACATAAAGATTAAACTTTAATTTTTTGCTATAAAATAATTTAAATTGATTATTTATTTTATTATTATGTAATTAAATATTGGCTATAATTCGTATCATAAAACCTTATTTATATTTTACATATCTCTATTACAATCATATAATTTACCAAAAATGTTTGTTCTGTTTTTAAATGAATATACGAATTCTTTATTTAAATGTTGTCATTTTTTCAAAAATTAGAGTCAAATTTTACTTTTGAATTAAATTTTCACAAATGATAAAATTGATAAATTAATTATTAACGGATTCTTTTAAAACTTAGATTTCCTGGAGTTAGTTTAAAAGGTTATGAATACATTAAAAATTCGAAAATATACTTTCAACTTTTTAGAAAATATAAAGTAAAAATTATATAAATATTCACATTAAACAAATAAATAGCTAAGCGAAAATTGGGTTAATAATAAAAATTAATTATAAAGTTGGCGCGCGTATAACAGAATGGCATTGATAAAACACAATCAGCACCGTTACTTCAGTATCAGATGTGGAATATAAAAGTTTTAAAAATATATAGAGTAAAAATTATTTGAATATTCCAATGAAAGTAGTTAATCAATATTTTTTATGTCATAAACTAATTAATTAATTATTAAATAATACTATTCAAATTTAAATTTTCTGAAGTTAGTTTAAAAGATTATTAATAAATGAAAATTCCAGAAATGGAAGCTAAAATTTTAAAAATATATAAAGAAAAAATTATTTTAATGTTTACATTCTGTTAGAATTTAACTGCTAGAATTTAAGTATTCGAAAACTTTAAACAAATAAATAGTTCATCGTAAATTGGGTTAATAATATAAATTAATTATAAAGTTGGCGACTGCAGGTCATCAATAATTTAAATTGATTGTGAAATTAAAAAATTAACATTTTTCTATCAACGTGTTTGGTTCGAAGAAAGCTGTGTGCAAATGGGAATGTTTAAACTGCGGTACGCCACCTGGTGACAAATATCTAAACTAGAAAAAATAGGTACGATTTAAAAAAATTAATTTTAATTTGCATGTAAAAGTGTTTTAACGATTTTTCTGTGGAGTTTAAAGTATTTATTGGACATATTATACAGTGAAAACCCCATTTTTTGACAGAAATATTTTTCTAAACAAAAATCATTATTTTACTACTTATCGTGATTTTCAAATGATTATAAATTTAAACGGACTTATTTGGAAGCAAAAATAGACTCAAAGTAAATTTTGTATTAATTTATACATAATATATTTACTATTTAAAAATCCTGACCTAAAAATTAGGTTAGAATTCGTATTTTAATTCCAATAGTCTATTATTCCTGTTTCTTGCTTAATCTGGGTAAAATTTGTCGTTACATACATTAGTTAAAGTTTATTAGAGCTTAAAGTGAATTGAAACTTACAAGAATTAGTGAAATAATAATTTTTTTAAACCTATTGGACAAAAATGTGTTTTTCACTGCATAAGATGGAAATTCTATCTAAAACTATTTGTCTTTGATGAAGATTTGTCTTTAGTACTTCATTATTGTTTTATACTTTACAAAACAATCGTAAAAACACTTTTATGACAAAATTAAAATACATCTTTAAAATTGTACCCACTCTTTCTCGTTTCAGTTTCCGGCACCAGGTGGCGGAATAGTAGAACATCATTCTTAAAAGAAACGCGAAAATTTTTTTGAAGAGACAAATATGGCCTGTTTTCAAGAAGTCTTTTTTTAGCGTTAGTGCAACTTATGAACTGAACTATAAAATTTAAAATGTGTCATTATTTGTTTATTTTCATAACTACTATTTGAATTTTTTGAGAATCTTTTTATTCTAAATCAGAGCATATTGAAATGAGTATGCAAGACATGCTCATGAATGTGTGAGCATCGACCTGACAGGTTATTACGACGAAGGCTATTTGAAAAAAGAAAGTGGAAATTCAACGAGTCATTCGAACACTGTCACAAAAAATTAATCCTAGCGAATCAAATGCCAATGGTCGATGAAGAGGTGGTGGATTATAATTATATAACTGATGAAATGCCAGATTTTCAGTTGAGAAATCAAGTCCCTACTCCCGGAAAACTCCCCAGTGGGCACAAAGTTTGGCGACGTCTTTACGACATCGTTACGACATCTTTATGACAACTTTACGACATCATATGTCCATGTCGTAAAGATGTCGTAAAGATGTCGTAAGGATGTCGTAAAGATGTCATAACGATGTCGTAAAGACGTCGCCAAATTTTGTGCTCACTGGGTCGGGCGCGCGAATTCGAATTTCATTAGTTTGCATTAGAGTTCTGAGCTGCTTATATTACTTTGAGAACGGTAACGAGAATGAGAATATTACCGGGAATATAACCGAGAAATAAATTCTCTGAGAATTTGTGAGAATCTTAAAGTTTATTTTAATTAATAGAAAATTGCATTTTTTCGTTAACTTTTCGGTTGAAAATTCAAATCTTTTTTTGAAAGTTTGTGTTTTTATTTTAAAGTTTACCTGCTTCAGCAGAAATTAAGTCTTTTTTTTGGATTAAAGTTCCACTTATACAAAAAAAATTGTTTTTTAATTACAAATTCATCTGTTTTAGTACAAAATTGATCTTTTTTTGATAAAAATGCAACTGCTTAGCAGAGAATTTAACTATTTGGTTAAGAATTCATCCTTTTTGGTTGAAAAAAATCGTCTTTTTGGATTGAAAATTCAATTTTTTTCATAGAAACTTATTTTTTGGATACAAAAATTTAATTCTTGATGTTACTGAGTTAAATGGAATCTTTGTTGGATGAAAACTCAACCTTTTTTTGTAATAAAAAATTCTTCTGCTTTACAAGATAAATTTAATATTTTTTTATATAAATGCAACTATTTGCTAGAGAATTCAACAATTTTGTTAAAAAGTCATCCTTTTTGGTTAAAATTTCGTTTTTTTGGATTGAAAATCAATTTTTTTTGTAAAAAATTATTTCTTCTTAAGAAATTTATGGTTTGATCTTGAAAACTGGGCAAAAATCTTTTTCGGTAGAAAATTCATCTATTTTTTTGAAAATTTATCTTTTTGATTTAAAACTTTATCTGTTATAGAAGAAATTTCATTTTTCGTATTAAAATGCAACTTTTTTTGTTGAAAATCGTTCTTTCTTGCTTGATAATTCAACTGATTTGTTGAAAACATTTGGTTGAATCGCTTTGTTAAGAAATCCATTTTTTGTTAAAGATTTATATTTTAAGATGAAAAGTTATCTCGTTGGTTAAAAGTTTAATGATCTTGTTATAAATTAATCGTTTTTAATTAAAAATTCAACTACTTGGGTCAAAGTTAAACTACATTGTGAAATTTTTTTATTGAAGGTTTATGTCTGGTTGAAAATTTAACTGTTAAGTGGATAATACTTCTTTTTTTCAGTATTCATTTTTTAACAGAAAATGGAAATTTTCCATTTTTTAAGGTTGATATTTTTTAGTTAAAAATTCGTTTTTTTGTGTAAAAAAATGAATTTTTAGTTTGAAATTTCCTTTTTTTGCGTAAAAATGCATTAGTTTCGTGGAAAATTAATTTTTTGGTTGAACAGTCATATTTTTTGTTTGAAAAATGAATTTTGGTACAGAAAATTTGTCTTCTGGTTTGAAGTTTCAATAATTTTGATAAACGTTTATTTATTTTTTTCGTGAAAAATCTTTATTTGTGGGAAATACGTGTTTTTGGTCTTAAAATTCTTTTCTTTTGTTGTATAAATTTCTTTTTTTTGTTGATTAAGATATAAACTATGAAACTTTTTCGTTGACAATCTGTCTTTTCAGGTCGAATATTCAACTATTATGTTAAAAATTCATTTATTTTGTTGAAAAATTCTGTATTTTGTTAAAAAGTTATATTTTATAGTAGAACATTTTAAAGAAAAATAAATTAATACATTTGGCAGTTTTAAATTTGTATTTGAAACGCTGTTTTATTCCGCTTATAAAATGTTCTATGGTAAAAATATCATAATTTCATTTCAAAGCACTAATATTCAAATACCAGCATTTTAATGTTGTAATACTTTTAACATAGCATATTTTATAAACGGAATAAAACAGTATTACCTATAGAAATTTTTAAATTGATTTCAAACAAAAAAAAAAGTCTTTTCTACTATAAAAAATAGCTATTTTAACAAATTACTGCAATTTTCAACAAAATAATTTAACCTCTGCCATAATAGTAGAATATTCAACCTAAAAAGACAAATTCTGAAGGAAAAAGTGTGATAGTTACAAAAAGAATTTCAAAACCAAAAAGGCGAATTTCGAACAAATAAAGATTTTTCTCTCAAAAAATAAATATAATTTTATCTAAATATTTGAACCTTTAGACCAGAAAACAAATTTTCTTGACAAAAATTGAATTTTCAAACAAAAAATGCTTTTTACTAAAGAAGGCGAATTTTCAACTAAAAAATATCAATCTTAAAAAAGTGCAAAAGTGACATCTTCTGTTAAGATATTAATTTAAAAAGAAAAAGTATTTTTCACTAAACAGTTAAATTTCCAACCAGAAATAAACCTTGAATCAAAAAAAAATAAATTGTAGTTAAATTAAAAAAAGAAAAAGATTTATTTTCAACAAAATAATTAAGCTTTTAACCAAAGAGATAAATTTTCAACTTAAATTATAAATCTTTAACAAAAAAGTGATTTATTAACAAAGTGATTCAACCAGAGTGTTTTTAAAAAATTAGTTGAATACTCAAGCAAAGAAGAATAATTTCTAACCAAAAAGTTGCATTTTCATTAAAAAAATTAAATTTCTTCTATAAAAGATAAAGTTTTAAATCAAAAAGATAGATTTAAAAAAAAACTCTTAAAGCAAAAGATATTTTAATTTAAAAAAAATGAGTTTTCATCCAAAAAATATTTCAGTTGACTCTGTAATGTCAAAATTGGAAAATTTTGTTACAAAAAAAAAAAAAAATGTACGAAAAAAAAGAATTTTCTACCCAAAAAGACGAATTTTTCAACCAAAAAACACCCAGAAAACAGTTAAGCTCATTTTTCAACACCAAAATATAAATTTTAAACAAAAAGTATATTTTCGACGAAATAGTTCAATTTTCAAGAAAATATCATAATAGTTTAATTTCTAAACAAACAGTTGCATTTTTGTCCAAAAAGATGTAATTTCTGCTAAAGTAGGTGAATTTTAAAATGAAAAAAAAACTTTCAAAAAATGAGTTGAAGTTTCAACTGGAAGGTTTCAATTTTACTTAACAAAAATTAAATTCCCCCAAAAACGGAAAAAATAAACAAGAAAACCTTTAAAAAAATAGTTAAATTTTCATCTAAAGAAGATTTCAGTTCTCTTTATAACATTTTAATTACAAATAATACAGTTTAAATTCCTTTGAATTCTAAACGATCGAATTTTCACAATTTTGTTTGGTAAATTTTTCCTTTTTAACGTTTAGAACTTGTCCTACGTTTGGAATTTTCTTGTAATTTCAAAAATTTGAAATTCGCGATTCTTATATTTAAAATAAAATTGTTTCATTTTATAAGTTTTAAATTAGAAATGTTGCCATTTCAAATCTTTTCTAGTAAAATTGTTTTAGTTTCAAAATTTAATCTAGAAATATACAATTCGGAACGCTTTTAATTAGAAATAAAACCATTTGGAAAACTTGTATTCGTGGTATTGCAAAACATCATTTGATTTATTAGAAGCATTGATAAAATCAATCTTCAACTCGAGTTGCCAAATGTTCAATCAAGAAATTATGTAAAATCAGCTGATATGAAAACTACATCCAAATCTTAATTTAGATGTTGCAACTTTTAAATTCAAAGACATACAGTCCACCTTCTCAATAGTGCGGCGATCGACCTTGAAGGAGAATAACTTTTCTGGGAATGGGGTTCCCCCACCACTAGCCCGCTCTCGAGCGCGCACGATTTCCGGAAGCTCTTTCTCAATAATGCTGCGCTGACATTAATGTCTCGTTAAATTTTCAATTAAAACATTAATTGAGGGCAAAACAAATCATGAAAAATTATTTTTGAATTATATTTAAATCCTTCAAAAAGAAACTTTAAAATCTCGCCAAGTCTCTAGTAATTCCTTAAAATTACTTGAATTCCTATAAATCTTGTAACATTTCTTGAAAATCCTTAAAGTCCTCCGAATTTTTTGAATTCACTTCTACTTGCTTAAAAGCGTTGAAAAAGTTTCAAAATTAACTAAATTCATTTGAAAAGTCTTGAACATCCTTAAATCTATGAATTTTGAAAATCCCTTGAAATCTCTTTAAAAATTTGTAAATCTTTTTACATAACATTTGAACAACTAGCTTGACATCCTTTAAAATAACTAAAACTTTCTTGAAATCTTATAAGATCTCTTGTAAATCCTTAAAAAATTGTTAATTATTTTGAAATCCTTCGAAACTGACAAAAATTAATTCAAATTCTTTAAATTATTTGAAATTCCTTAAAATATCTCAATTTTTGTAAATCGCTTCAAAACTCTTCAAATTTATTGAAATCTATTTGAATAAATTCCAGTAACTCGCTTGACATTCTTGAAAATCCTTAAATTCCTCCGAATTTTTTTTAATCCCTTCAACTTCTTTAAAATCTTATTAAATATTTCACAATTGACTAAAATTATTAAAATCTCCTAAAATCATTTAAATTTTCTTAAACTTTTGAAAATCTCTTGAAAATCCTTAAAATCTTTGTTTTTTTTCAATCCCTTGAAATCTCTTGAAATTTATTACAATCTTTATAAATAGCATTTTAATAACTCGTTTGACATTCTTTAAAACCACTAAAACTGTCTTAAAATATTATAAAATCTCTTGTAAATCCTTAAACCTTATTGAATTATTTTAAAATCCTTCAAAAAATAAACTTTAAAATCCCTTTAAGTTCCTAGTTATTCCTTTAAATAACTTAAATTCTTAGAAATCCGGTAAGATTTCTCGAAAATCCTTAAAATAATCCGAATTTTTTTAAACTTCGTTTTACTTCTTTACCATTTTATAAAATCTTTTAAAATTGACTAAAATTAATTAAAATCTCTTAAAATCCTTAAAATTTTTTAAACTCCTTAAACTCTCTTCGAAATCATTAAAATCTTCGAATTTTTTTCAATCCAGTTAAATCTCTTAAAATTTATTAAAATATTTTAAAATAACTCTTGTAAAATCCTTGTAAATCCTTAAACCTTTTTTATTATGTTAAAATCGTATAAAAATAAGCTTTAAAATCGTGTCGAGTCTCTAGAAATTTCTTAAAATCACTTGAATTCTTAGAGATCCTGTAAGATTTCTTGAAAATCCTTAAAACATTCCGAATTTTTTTAAAATCCTTTCAAGTTCTTAAAAATTATTTAAAATTTGTCAAAATTGACTAAAATTAATTAAAATCTCTTAAAATCCTTTAAATTCTCCCCTTAAAATCGATTGAAAATCCTTGAAATCTTTGAATTTTTGTTAAATCGCTTGAAATCTTTTAAAATTTATCGAAATCTTTTTGAATAATTTTTCTATGACACGCTTGACATTCTTTAAATCACTAAAACTGTCTCACAATCTAGTGAAATCTATTGTAAATCCTTAAATCTTTTTGAATTATTTTGAAATCATTCAAAAAGAAAATAAATAAATAATAAAGAATTAATAAATAAAAATAATAATAAATAAAAAAATAAATACCTTTAACATCACTTAAATTATTTAGAATCTTGGGAATCCTTAATATTTTTTGAATTTCCTAAAAATCTTTGAACTTTTTTAAATCTCTTGAAATATCTTCAAATTCATTGCAATTTTTTTGAATAACTTTTCAATAACTCGCTTGATATTCTTTAAAATTACTAAAACTATCTTATGGTCTGATAAAATCTCTTGAAAATCCTTCAAGCTTTTTAAATTTTTTGAAAATGTAGAACAGTAGAGAATAAGGAAATAAAACTTTTTCCTATTAGAATTTTGTTGTCAAACGTTTATTTTTAATAATAAAAGCGAAATAATGAATCAAAGTTTCTTTCTGATTTTATTCAGTTTAAAAACTTTAATCGTTCCAACTCGGCTAAATATGATTGAACTGAGTTCATATTTACAGGACTTTTTCAAAATGCTATAGTGATGCCTGAGAATGAATGAAAAAGTTAAAAATCGCTTATTGTTTCATAAGACTTAATTGCAAAATGAGGTGATTCGATAATTGCGTTTTCTTGGATTCGCCGGTCAAAAGCATCGAGGTAACTTCGAGTTTCAAACAACTTCAAGTGAGAGATTTGTTTAAAAGTATTGAATGAATTTTTTTGGAAAATCTTATATCGATTCGTGAGAAATTTACTGAGGTATTCATATTTGGAAAAGGTAGATGACTTCTACCCGCGCTGTTAGCGGGAGAGAAGGCTGCCTGACGTAACAATCCTCGCGACTCATTAGCTAATAGCGCGGGCAGACGTCGAGTACTTTATCCAAATATGAATATCTCAGTAAATTTCCAACGAATCGATATGATATTTTTCAAAAAACTTCTTTCAACGTTTTTGAACAAATCGCTCACTGGAAGTTGTTTGAAACTCGAAGTTACCTAGATAGTTTTTACTGGCGAAACCAAGAAAACACAATTATCGACTTACCTAATTTTGCAATTAAATATAATTAAACAATAGGCGATTTTTAACTTTTCCACGAATTCTTAGGCATCGCTATAGTATTTTGAACAAGTCCTATAAATATAAACTCATTTCAATAATATTTAGCCGAGTTAGAGCGATTTAGGTTTTAAAACCTAATTAAATCAGAGAGAAACTTTTATTCGATGTTTCACTTTTCTTCTTAAAAATAAACGTTTGACAAAAAAATTCTAATAGAAAAAAGTGTTATTTCCTTATTCTCTACAATTCTGCATTTTCAAAAAATTGAATTTTTGATTTTGAACATATAAATACATTTTCGTCAAAATCAGATTTAAACAATGCTTTTCAGTGCACCAAGCGGTAAAGCCTTATAGATTTCGACGTTACCGACCGATTGTGACGTAATGCTAGAATACTCAATAAGTATTTATCTTGAAAATTTATTATTTCTATGTGTTAAATTACAAAAAAAAAACTTAAAACTACGGCTTAGAATAAATCCACACACGGCGAGATATATTTTTGAAATGAGTAAAATAATATGCTCATTTTAAATAATAAGCCTAGTTTATTTCAAAGGAAAGGGTAATTAGGAAATTGCTTAGAATTTAAAAAAATAGCATCGTATCAAAAAAATGTCAAATAGAGAGAATGGCGTGAGTCTGAACCCTATAATTATAATTTAATAATATATAATCATAGTTGTAAATTCTAATTTAGTCCATGTATCCACAGTGTAATTATTTATGGCTGTACTTTTTGAAACCCGACCGCTTTTCCGAAATTATCTATCTAGAATCTAAATTCTAATCTCGACAGCCTTTATCGGTCCACTCAACATTTGGTCAGCGTGGAAATAATTAAAAGGTTTTTTTATCTGGGTTTTAATCGGTAAACCCAAACCAGGTGTTTTCCGATGACAGTAAATTCGGGACAAAAGGAAAATATTTGCTCGATATATTTCATATAACAAGCAGGTGCAAATTGAAAAAAAATCTATCTTGAATAAATCCTGTGTTTCTAAATTCCAGTATTTTTTTATTTATCACCCTAATTTATCAATTATAATTTAATGTCAACAACAAAAGAAATGAGGAGAAGTAAAAACTTTCCAAAGGAGCCTATGGTTTTTGACTTTGAAAGAAAAATGAAAACTAAGTATTGGAAAATAATTTATTTATTAGTATCAAGTCACGTTATGAAAGTTTTCGAGAAAAACGTATTTGTTTATTTACAATGTGCGATTGAACACTTCGGCATCGTTTGATTAACAAATTATTCTATCGTAAACTATTTATGAAAAATTGATGACTTTTTTAGGGGGTAGTGAAAAAGGAATGCAATTACTAAATAACACTCTCAACATCGTGCTATTTGTTATTTTTGCTTAAATATATCATTTTTATACAAAAAAAAATCATTTTTAATCCTCTCGAAAAATCTTATTTCTTTATCGATGTCAAAGATCAAAGAATACATTATTTTGTATTAAATAAATGCTACGCAATAACTTTTTAAGAGTCATGTTGTGTTTGCCTTTTTTCAGTTTTTGTCAAGGAGAAACAATATATAAACAAAAAAAGTGAAAAAATTGGCCATCTCAGCTTTGTAAATGTTATCTCGAGAAAAAATACAGAAAGAAACTATCAGCTGGATTTATTGCATCTTCACTTATTGAACAAAAAAATCTAATAATATTTATGACTTATTCATTATAAACAATTTTTATAAACAAATACTTAATAGTGTTTTTTGCATTGAAGAAATTGTTTCACGCTAATTGTTAAGATTTTTTTTTAGTGATAATTTACAACAAAAAATTAGCATAAGGTAACATTTACTTATGTTCCTTTTAAAATTTATTAAAGAATAAAATGTTTTCGGTAATTTTTTTGCCATAAAGCATAAAGTAAAGTTTTAATTAAACCTTATAAATATTTTAATTTAGTGACTTGTTGATTTATTTATTTATTATCACCAATATTAATAAATGGTGAAAAATTGTCATTGTTTACAGATTGTGACATTTTCTGATTAAAATTTTTACTAACAATTACGGAAATTGTTATTTTTCTTTTATATGTAAAATTAATAAATCTTAGTTTTTATTAAATTGTCATTTGGGGCATTTGTTTGATTAAATTGTTATTAACAATGTATATTATTTATTTCTTATAAAGATCGAAGTATATAAATAATTTTGAGGGAGAAAAAATTGTGAATCAATTTTATTCAAAAAGATCAATTTAGTTATGAGAATAACTCATTTATTGAAAATTTGTTTAACAAAGTGTTTATTAACACAGTCAATTTTTAGTTTTATGTGGAGGTTTTCCGAATTTTTAAAATTATTTTCAATTTTTCAGTTCAACTGAAGGCAATAATTAATTAAATTAAACAGAAATAATTGTTTAAACAATTTATTATTATTCATGATAATATCCTCTTAGATTAATACTGGAAAGTTATAGTTGTTTTTCATATTTTTCAATTTTGCGCTATTTTTCACTTTTAGTGTGTTAATAATTAATTAAATTCGACAGACATAATTTTTTAAACAATTGTTCTTATTTAAAACTATCTTCTTCTATAGAAATAATAGATGAATGCGCTTTTTCTGAAATTCTCTACTTTTTGTCAACTTATTACTTATTGAGATAATAATTAATACAAGTTAACAAACATAATTCTTTAAAAAAAATTTTTATTGAAAATAAATAACTTTTAACTCAATTTCTCGAAAGAAATCTTTCTCATTTTATTTTTGTACGTAGGAAATTTTAGATATTAGCAATTTTAGATAAAAGTATGATTTTTTAAGTTTCTTTTCTGTTAGGAAAATTAAATAATCTGAAAATATTACTTCAGTTTCAAGCACAAATTTATTATTGTTTATAACATAATCATATAATCAATAATTTTGAATCCCTTGAAACTATTGAACTCTATCAAAAATGCCTTGAAATATTTTCAAATACCCTAAAATATATTGAATTCTTTGAAATTCTTTGAAATCCTGTGACATTTTTTTCGAAACTCTTGAAAATTCCTAGCAATGATTAAAATTACCCTTACATATTTTATGTAATCTAGTATCCCTTCGAATTATTTAAATCTATTAAAAATTCCTTGGAACTTTTTCAAATACCCTAAAATTAACCAAATTTTTTGAGATTTTTTGAAATCCTATGTCATTCTTTGAAACTCTTGAAAATTCCTAGAAATTATTAAAATGACCCTGAAATATTTCAAATAATTTAGCATACCTTGAAATTATTTAAATCTATTAAAAATTCCTTTGAATTTTTCAAAATACCTTAAAATATTTCAAATTCTTTGAAATCTTTTGAAATCCTGTGACATTTTTTGAAGCTCTTAAAACTCCTTGGAACAATGAAAATTATCCTGGAATATTTCAAGTAACTTGAAATCGCTTCAATTTATTAAAATATTTTCCAAATTCCTTAAAACTTTTTAAAATACCCTGAAATTTACCGCATTCTTCGAAATTTTTTAAAATCCTATGACATTTTTTGAAATTCTTGAAAATTCCTTGAAAGTTTTTAAAATGCCGTCAAAACTTGAACATTATTTGGCATGCGTTCAAATTATTGAAATCTATTAAATATTCCGTGGAATATTTTCAAATACACTAAAATATTTTGAAGCCTTTGCAATTTTTCGAATTCCTGCGACATTTTTAGAAACTCTCGAAAATTCCTAGAAATTATTAAAATTACCATGAAATATTTTAAGTAATTTAGCATCCCTTGAAGTTATTTAAATCTATTAAAAATTCCTTGGAATTTTTCGAAATACCTTAAAATATTTCGAATCCATTGAAATTTTTTCGAAAACCTTTGACCGGTTTTTGAGGCTCTTGAAAATTCCTTGGATTAATGAAAATTATCCGAAAATATTACAAGTAATTTGAAATCCGTTTAAATTATGAAAATCTATTTCAAATTCTTTGGAACTTTTTTAAATACCCTAAAATTTATCGAATTCTTTGAAAAATTTTGAAATCCCACGACATTTTTTGAAATTATTTTAAATTCCTTGAAAGTTTTGAAAATGCCGTCAAATCTTGAAAATTATTTAGCTTGCCCTCAAATTATTGAAATCTATGAAATATTCCGTGGAATATTTTCAGATAACTTAAAATAATTCGAAGCAATGGAAATTTTTTGAAATCCTATGACATTTTTTGAAACTCTTGAAAATTTCTAGGAATGATTAAAATCACCCTAAAATATTTTAAGTAATTTAGCATCCCTTCAAATTATTTAAATCTATTAAAAATTCCTTGAAACTTTTTGAAATACCTTAAAAAATTTCAAATCCTTTAAGTTTTTTTCGAAATCCTATGACATTTTTTGAAACTCTTAAAAATTCCTAGCAGTGATTAAAATTACTTTGAAATGTTTTAAGTAATTTAGCTTTTTTCAAATTATTTAAATCTATTAAAAATGCCTTGGAATTTTTCGAAATACCTTAAAGTATTTGAAATTTTTTGAAATCCTACGACATTTTTTTAAAGTCATGAAAATTCCTTGAAAGTTTTAAAAATGCCGTCAATTTTCAAAAATTATTTGGCATGCTTTGAAATTATTGAAATCTATGAAATATTTTATGGAATATTTTGAAATACCCTAAAATATTTCGAAGCCTTTGAAATTTTTTGAAATCTTTTGTCATTTTTGGAAGTTCTTGGAAATTCCTTGGAGTTATTAAAATCATCCTACGATATTTCAAGCAATTTGGAATCACTTTAGATCATTAAAACCTATTAAAAATTCCTTGGAATTTTTCAAAATACCTTAAGACTTTTCGAATGCTTTTAATTTTTGTTTGAAATCCTGTGACATTTGTTGAAGCTCTTGAAAATTCCTTGGAATTTTTAAAACTACCGTTAAATATTTGAAATTATTTGAAATCCCTTAAAATTATCGAAATGTATTAAGTATTTTTTGGAATATATCGAAATACCCTATAATATTTCGAATCCTTTGAAATCTTTTGAAATCCTGTAACATTTTTTAAAGCTCTTGAAAATTCGTTGGAAATCTTAAAAATATCGTCAAACTTGAAAATCATTTGGCATCTCTTTAAGTTATTGAAACTTATTCAATATTCCTTGCAATATTTTTAAATACCCTAAAATTTTTCGATTCCTTTGACATTTTTATGAAATCCTACGACATTTTGTGCAGCGCTTGAAAATTCCTTGGAATTATTAAAGTTACTCCCAAATATTTCAAATAATTGGGAATCCCTTCAAGTCACTAAAACCTATAAAAAATTCCTTAGAATCTTTTATAATAACCTAAAATATTTCGAGTCCTTTGACATTTTTTAAAGCTCTTGAAAACTCCTTATAATTATTAAAAATATCCTAAAATATTTCAAGTAACTTGAAATCTCTTCAAGTTATTGAAATCCATTAAAAACTCCTCGGAATCTTTCAAAATATCCTTGAATACTTAGAATCACATCCAATATTTTCAAATATCTTTACATTTTTTAAAGTTCTGGAGAATTGCTTAAAAAAGTTTTTAAATATCCTCAAATCTTTAAAATTTCACAGAATCTTTCGAAATTCTTTCTTATATTTGGAAATCTTTGAAACCCTACAAAATTACTGAAAACTTTTTGATAATTTTTTAAAAATTTATTAAAATATTTTGAGAGCTTTTGAATTTTTTTAAATCCTCTAAAAATAACAAAAATTTCTTAGTAACTTTCTATAAAATTGTACACATAATTTTTGTAATTTTTTTCTTTCTTGACTAAAAAATCTTTTTGGTTGAAAAGTGGTCTTTTTGGTTTGAAAATTTAAGTACTTAGTTAAAAAAGAAACTACTTTTTTCTAATTCACTGGCTTGCTTCAAGATTTATAATTTTAGTTAAAAAATGATCTCATTGGTTGTATTCATCTTTTTTGTTAACGTTTGATCAATTAAACTGTCTTTGATTTAAAATTAAATTCTGTTTAAATTGAGACATCCCGGATCAAGGAATTAATTTTTTTTGTTGTTGAAAATTTTTCTCTTTTAGAAAATTGTATTAATTTTTTTATTTAAAATACAATTTGTTGAGAATGAACTATTTTGGTTGAATTCAACTGTTTTTGATTAAAAATAAAAATGATTTTAAATTTAAAAGTTTAAGTATATGGTAGAAAATTAATTTATATATTAACAATTCATGTTGTTGGATTACAAAATTTAAATGTTTTGTAGAAAATTTTTTTTTTATATTTTCTCTTTTTTGGTTAAAAATACAACTGGTTGAAAAGGAACCTGTTTTGATTGAATTCAAATGTTTTGAATGAAAAATAAAAATCTTTTTGGATTTAAATATTAACTATTAAATTTTAATTTTGCATTAAAACATTATTTTATCCCTAAAATCGAGAAACCAAACTTCATTGTTGATGCTAGTAATTTATAAAATATAAATTGTGAAATTATTTTCAAGCATCATAATAAGACGCCTTATTCAATCTGAAATTATATCGCTTCCACGAATGATTAAATGGAGCGAGTGAATCACTTTTATAAAATGTCTCATTATATAGGTTGTTCCGGATTAACCAATAAAAAAATCGAGTCCAAAAGATCTAATCGATAAAAAAAGTTGGATAAGAGTTGAATTTTTGCTGTCTCAGCAAATTGGTTTGAATGGAGCTACTGTGGTATTGTGGAGGTCCTTTTTCTTGGTAGCAACGAACTTTATGGGTCTTATGGGTCTTACTGGGTCCGATCGAATAGAGAAGGAGAGAATAAGGGGTCAGTGTACTCGAAAAATTGGCCATCTGTGCTCACCTTAACTTTCGCTGGAGGCCCTCCGCAAGATTCTCGTCACTCGATTTATAAATTTATATTTTATAAAAAAATTCAACTCAAGTTAATTAAATATTTCAATTTATTTCCTCCTAACTCACAACCCACAACTCACAACCAATAAATCATCAATAACAGCTCACGACTCACTATTCGCAACTCACAATTTATTACTCGCAGCTCACAACTAGGAACTCACGGCCCACCGTGACGGCCCACAACTCACAGCCCACCACTCACAACTCACTGTTAAGAACTTACAACACGCAGCTCACAACTAATAACTCACGACTCACAACTCACTGATAAGAACTAAGAACTTACAACACACAACTCACGACTAATAACTCACAACCCGCAACTCATAACTCAAACCAAAATACTCACAACTAACAACTCACAACCCACTGCTCACAAATCACAACGAACAGTCCGCAGACCACCACTCACAACCCACTACTCGTAACTCACACCTAACAACTCAGAACTAACAACTCACAATACACGACTCACTATTCACTACTAACAATGCACAGTCCATCACTCACAACTAACAACTCACAACACACAACTCATATTGACAACTAATAACTCACTACCCACTACTCCAAAATTAACAACTAACAACGGACAACTTATAACTAACAACTAACAAATAACAACTCACACGCTACTCACAACTCACAGCTCGCGACTCACGACTGACAACTAGTAAGTCACAACCCACTACTAAAAAAAGAACAGCTCACAAATAACAATTCGCATCTCACAACTCACAATAAAAGGGGAAGTAAGGAAAATTCAGGGAGGTGAGTAGGGAAAATTGGGGGGGAGTAGGGGAATGAGACGATAAATGGGTTAGTAAGGGCCCTGAGGGGAAATAAGGATAGGGGAAGTAGGAGCAGTGGTGGGAAATTACTCATTTTTAATGAGTTATAATTTCAAATTCCCAATTTAAGAATACTTCGAGTATTCCATTTTCTAATAAAAAATTATGTTTTGTAAATAAAAATTCAACTATTTATTTGAAACTTTATATTTCTTATTTGCAAATACAACGATTTGGTTGAAATGCATGTATTTTGTTCAGAATTAGACATTGTTCATAGAAAATTAATCTTGTTTGTTAAAAAATCAGTTTTTGGTCATGAAAATTAAACAATTTTGTTAAAAATTAACTTTTTCATTCTAAATTTATATTTTTAGTTGAAAATTCAATTATTTGGTCGAAAGTTAAATTAGTTGAAACACTTTGTTGAAAATTTATTTTTTTAGTTGAAAATTTAACTATTCCATTCTCAATAAACATGTATGTTTTTAAATTGAAAATTCAATTATTTCCTTAAAAATTCAACAAATTGGTAAATAATTTAAATATTTTGTCGGAAATCGAACTACTTACTAGAATTATTATTTTAGTTAAAAATTAATTTCTTCGTTTAAGACTTTAACTGTTTTGCTAATAATTGTTTTTTATAGATTAACGATAATTATGTTAAGTAAAAATTTAACTCTAGAAGTTTACCTTTTCTTCTTTGCTGAAAATTGACTTTTTTAATCAACATTCAGACATTATGTAGAAAAAATTGTATTTAAGATTAAAAATTTGCAATGGAAATTCAGTTTTTCAAATCAAAAATCATTTTTAAATGAAAATTAAAATAATTTATTTTGTGTTAAACATTGATTGTTTTTAGTTTAAAAATTCACCTGTTCGGAAAAAATGTATCAAATTTATTTAAAATTTTTGGTAGAATGGAGACAATTTTTGGTAGAAAATTAATTTTCTTGATTAAAAATTAAACTATTTGGTTAAGAACTTATGTATTTTATTGAGAAATTGTATTTTTTTAGCAGAAAATTAATATTTTGGGTTGAAATTCATCTATTTATTTGATTACTCAACTGTTTCGTTCAAAAATAAAGAGTTTTGTAGAACATTTTATCCTAAGATTGAAAATACCTTTTTTCAAATTTAAAATTTATTTGTTCCAATAAACATTTATTTTTTAAAATGAAAATTTAACTATTTGTTTTTTCTTAAAAATCGATATTTTTTAGTTGATAAATTCATTTAGGAAATTTGTTTCAAATTCTATGACTTGAATATCAAATTAACGTAATTTTTTGAAAATTGGTTCTATTCGTGGAAAATTAAACTACTTGATTAAATTAAATTAATTTTTAATTTTTAAAACGAGAATTTAACTATTTTATTGTGGGTTAAATATTTATATTTTTTAGTTTAAAAGTTTAACTGTTTGCCGTTAAAAGTTGATGTATTTGGATAAAATTTTTTTTTTGTAGTAGAAAATTTATGTTTTTGATTGAAGATTTATCTTTTTGGTTGATCACTTAATTATTTGTTTGGAAATTTAACAGTTTTGTAGAAAATTCGTTTTGAAGATTGGAAATTATTTTTTAAGTGAAAGTTTAACTATGCCATTTTAGGTTGAATAATAATTTATCTTTTTTGGTTTAAACATTTAACTATTTGATTAACAATTTACGTATTTTGTTAATAAATTCGCTTTTTCCGTATAAAACTCATCTTTCTGGTTGAAAATTCATCTTTTTGGTTGAAAATTTAAAATTGTTTCGGAAAAATTAACAGTTCCATAGAAAATTCTTTTTTGAAGATTGAAAATGAATTTTTCAAGAAAAAATTGAACTATTCTATACTCGTTAAAAGTTTGTCTTTTTTAGCCTAAAAGTGTAACTGCTTAGTAGAAAATGGATGATATTTGTTAAAAATTCAACTATTTTATTATAAAATTAATGGTTTTTGTTGAAACTTTATCTTTTCATTTGATAATTCAATTATTTGGTTGAAATTTTAACAGTTTTGTATAAAATTCGTTTTTAATATTGAAAATTCATTTTTTCCAAATTGAAAATTCATTTTTTGTTGTAAAAATTAATTTTTTAAGTGAACATTTAAATATTCCAGTTGGGGTAAAAAATTGATCTTTTTCAGCTTAAAAATTTAACTATATGGCAGAAAATATATAAAATCTTTTGAAAATTTCATCATCTTGTTAAAAAATTATGCACATATTAAAAGAAATAAAAATGTGTATTAAATGTATATTAAAATGTATGAATTTGCAATCAAAAAGATAAACTTTCAACATAATTTTTTTATTAAAAATTCAAATACTTGGTTGAAAATTCAACAGTTTTGTAGAAAATTCGCTTTTAAGATTGAAAATTCATTTTTTGTTATAAAATTTTATTTTCTAAATGAAAATTTAACTATTCCATTTTGGGCAATGAATTTATCTTTTTTAGTTTAAAAATGTAACTATTTGGTAGCAAATGTATGAAATTTGTTCAAAATTCCATTATCTTGTTCAAAAATTTATGGATTAAACTGTATTAAAATGTATATTAAATGTATATTAAAATGTATAAATTGTCAATCAAAAAGATCAACTTTTAACAAAATTCGGTTGAAAGTTGATCTTTTTGATGGACAATTCAGTTATTTGATTGAAAATAAAAAATTTGTGGAAAAAATTCTTTTTCAAGATTGAAAATTAACTTTTTCAAATTGAACATTTATCTTTTGAAATAAAAATTAATTTTTAAAGTGAAAATTGAACTATTCTATTTCTGGTGACATATTGATCTTTTTCAGTTTAAAATTTTCACGGTTCAATTATGCAAATATATTCCAAATTTATGTATTTTTGTCGGTAATTTATTATTTGAATGATGATTCATTAATTTGGTTGAAAATTTTATGCTTTTGTATAAAATTCGTTTTTATAATTGAAAATTAATATTTGGAAATAAAAATTAAAATTGTAAATCAAAATTTAACTCTTGCATCTTGGGTAGAAAATGGATATTTTTCAGTTTAAAAATTCAACCACTGAAAATTAATGTAATCTGTTGAAAATTTATCTTTTTGATTGATAATTCAATTATTTAATTAAAAATCCAACAACTTTTTCAAAAAATCATCTGCAGTGTGTCCCTATTTTTCTAACTAAGGGATTAAACCCCTAAAATCAAAAATTCAGTGCTACCCCAAAAAAGTTTCACGCACTAGTGACTAGTGAGTTGAAAGGGTCAATTTAATTTAATCACCACAATCAAAGTTGACTAAAGGTGGAAAAGCTGGTATTTTCTCATTATAACGAAAAAGAAAGCGTCACGAATCAAGCCGAAATTGGGCGTAGTGAAAAAAAGGTGCACCATCATTGTGTCAGGGAGGGTAGAATTTAAGTCCTGCAGGTGCTCGAATCCTGTCGAACGCCCTGTGCATATATAGTATAAGTATAGCTATAGCTATAGCCGTCGAAGGCGAATGGCGCTTCGTTAGGAGGTGTTGGCACAAAAAGCACTGCCTGCTTCGCGATTCCACGAGCAGGGTTTTATTGCATCTACATCTACACACACACTCAAAGAAAACTATTCAATAGGTGATATAAAATCGAACAGCTTTTCTTGTGTGCGATGTATAAGTAAGCCCATTCAGAACCAAACCACCTTCTTTTCGTTGTGTTGCTGAGACTCCTGCGCGCACAAAAAACTGGGATAATTTTAAAATTACGCGTGGTTCTCTCGCACCGGTTTTTTTTAAAGGAGTCATAAAAGTTATAAATGTAGAGGTAAAAATATTTATGGTTAAACAAATTTGAGAGAAGAGTCTGCGTGAAGGCACAAATAAGAAGGTAGTAGACGGTACGTGATTTCTACTCGCCAAACAACCAGTCGACGGAGAACTAGTTGTCGGATATCTTTAGTTGACAAGCAGCTCGTCGTCAGGACGGCTAGTCGCCAGGACAGCTAGTCACCAGGACGACTAGTCGCCAGGACAGCTAGTCGACTGGACAGCTAGTCCCAAGGAAAGCTAGTCGCCAGGACAGCTAGTCGTCAGGACGACTAGTCGCCAGGGCAGCTAGTCGCCAGGACGACTAGTCACCAGGACGACTAGTCGCCAGGACAGCTAATCGACTGGACAGCTAGTCGCAAGGAAAGCTAGTCGCCAGGACAGCTAGTCGCCAGGACAACTAGTCACCAGGACGACTAGTCGCCAGGACAGCTAATCGACTGGACAGCTAGTCGCAAGGAAAGCTAGTCGCCAGGACAGCTAGTCGCCAGGACGACTAGTCACCAGGACAGCTAGTCGCCAGGACAACTAGTCACCAGGACGACTAGTCGCCAGGACAGCTAATCGACTGGACAGCTAGTCGCAAGGAAAGCTAGTCACCAGGACAGCTAGTCGCCAGGACGACTAGTCACCAGAACAGCTAGTCGCCAGGACGACTAATCACCAGGACGACTAGTCGCCAGGAGAGCTAATCGACTGGACAGC
>NC_046659.1:126299932-126330163 GCF_010883055.1 Belonocnema kinseyi | reverse complement strand
CAAGGAAAGCTAGTCGCCAGGACAGCTAGTCGCCAGGACGACTAGTCACCAGGACAGCTAGTCGCCAGGACGACTAATCACCAGGACGACTAGTCGCCAGGACAGCTAATCGACTGGACAGCTAGTCGCAAGGAAAGCTAGTCGCCAGGACAGCTAGTCGCCAGGGCAGCTAGTCGCCACGACGACTAGTCACCAGGACAGCTAGTCACCAGGACAGCTAGTCGCCAGGACAGCTAGTTGCCAGGACGACTAGTCACCAGGACAGCTAGTCGACTGGACAGCTAGTCGCCAGGACAGCTAGCACTATTAGTTGCCGAAACGTTATGTTTTAAGTCGTAATTAATGAAATCGACGTGAAACCTGAATGGAAAAACAGAGTGAAGTTAAAAATAACATTTTATTATTCGATTTTTTTTATTTTTCGAGGAAAACAATATTGTTTGCTTTGCTGCGACATTTTAAAATCTTTTATGTTATATTTTGTTATGAATTATAACGTAAAGTTTTGGTGATTAAAATAGCTCGGGACTACGCCTAGAAGTTATATATCTTGGCGACTAGTTGTCCTGGCGATTAGGTGGCCTGGGGACATATCCTGACTGTAGTTGTTTTGATCTAAAAATGGTTAAAATGATAATTTTTAACAATCTTGAATTTGTAAATAATTTGATTTTTTCTAAATAGGATTGGCTTTTGAATTGATTTAATAACAGTCTATTTTTCTTATAATCAATGTATTTTTTACATATGAATAATATTGAAAATAGTTGAAATATTATATAATATATTAAAGTGCTATATTTGTTTCATTTGTAAATTTAAATAAAACAAGTTTTGCAAACTTCGAACATTTTTAGTTAAGATGGGGACATTGTATCTTCATTTCAACCAAAAACAGAATAATTAAATTCGCTGTTAAAAAAAATAATCTAAAAAAAAAAAAGAATTTCTCATAAAATAGTTGAATTTTTAATAAGAGAGCTGGCTTTTTAAATAATAAAATAAATTTTTGTGAAGTTTAACTTTCAACCAAGTACTTGAATTTTCAATCAATAAAAATAACTTTCCACCTAAAAAGACAAACTTACAATGAAATACATCAAGTTTAAAACAAATTGTTTAATTTTCAATTAAAAATGATCAATTTTCAACCATGAATATAATAATAAATTTTCCAAAAAAATAGTGGAATTTTCACATAGAGAGATGGATCTACAAATGAAATTAATTTTTAACAGAGAACTTTAAATTTAAACCAATTGATTGAATTTTCAACCCAAAAGATTAAGTTTCTACCAAAAGACAAACTTACAATAAAATACATACATTTTTAACTGAAGCGTTGAATTTTTAACTAAAAACGATCAATTTTCAACTTAAAATACAATAATTACATTTTCAGTTAAAAAACATTAATAGAAGAAAAACGACTTTTTTTAAATATTTGAATTTATAACCAAAGAGATAGACCCAAATATAATCAAATGAATATTTAACAGAAAAGTTCAACTTTTAACGAAGTAATTCAATTTTCAATTTAAAAAATGAATTTTCTACAAAAAATTACAAACTACAATAATATAAATTAATTTTAAAACACATTTTTGAAGTTTTAACTAAAAATAGCATCATTAAATTTTCAGTTACAAAATATTTAAAAAAACGAAGTTTTAACAAAATAGTTGTATTTTCAGCAACAGAGATGGCTCTTCACATAATAGAATAAATTTTCAATAAAGAGGTTCAAGTTTTAACCAAGTACTTGAATTTTAAATCAATGAGATTAAATTTTTAACCTAAAATAGATCAATTAAAATTTCGGCTTAACTTTGACCAAAAGGACCAAAATTCATCAATTTTATAACTAAATACTTGAATTTTCAATAAATTTGACCAATTCTCTACACAATAGTTAAATTTGTAGACTAAAAAAGACCAATTTTTAAACCAAAGTGATATAGTTAAATTTTCATTAAAAAAAATTAATTTTCAATTAAGAAAAGTGCAGTTTCAATTTGAGAAAATCCATTTTCTGTTTAAAAAATTAATGTTTAATTTTAAGAAAGATTTTTCGACAAAACAGTTCAATTTTCTACCAAATAATTAAATTTCCTACGTTTTTAAAATTTTTTTAGCTAAACAGACAAATTTTCTACAAACAATTAGAATTTTCAACAAAAAAGATGAATTTTTAACCAGCTTCGTAAATTTTCTGCCAAATAGTTGAATTTTTAAACTACAGAAGAACATTATCTAAATTCAAAATAGAAAAGTTAAGTTTTAGTTTAAAAAATGACTGCAATTTATCAAGTTTTAATTTTTAATTTTCAAATTAAAAAGATGAATTATTCTTCTTAAAAAAACTAATTTTCTGCAAAAAAGTATTTGATTTTCAACAAAAAAGATCTATCTTCAACAAAAAATAGACGAAAAAAAATTGCATCCAAAATGTTACAATTTCAAGACAAAAGAAGAGATTTTTTTTACTAAACTTGAATTTTTAATCAAATAATTGAATTAAATATAAAAAATATGAATTTTCAACAAAAAAAAATTTTTAATAAAAAAGACGAATTCTCAACTATATACATAAGTTTTTAGCATAATATTTGAATTTTCAATCAAGAACATTAACTTTGTTCTTGTATCAGAGAAGAATAATATTTAACAAATACATCAATTCCATAAACAAATAGGTGAATTTTCAACAAATTAGGTCTATTTTTAACGAAACAGATGAATTTTCAACTAAAATGATGAATATTTAATGAATAAAAAATGCTTTTTTAAGAAGTATTTCAAGTTTAAACCAATGAACCGAATTTTCAGCCTGAAAAGATAAATCTTCAGCAAAAAAATTAACTATCTAATATTTTAGACAAAAAAACATTTTAGTTTTATGAAGGAAATTTTTTAGTTTGTAGCACACAATTTAATTATTGACCTAGAAAAAAAGTTGTCAACACTTTCAATGAATTTTTCAACTTTCTATCAGATAGTGGCATTTTCAATCAATAAACACAAATTTTTTTACAAAAAACTAAAATTTTCAACAAGATAGTTGAATTTTTAGCCAAATAGGTTCGTCCAGAAATGCATCACAAACATTTTTTAATGATTTTCATGAATATCGCCCGGGAATTTTCACGAATTTACAAAAAACAATGTTTATATAAATTGTTTAGACAATTTATCATCGTTTTTTAATAATTTTCTCTTAGAATAGAGAAAGAAAGACGCGGTTTAAAAAAAATTTCCACTTTCTGTCCAATTTTCAATTAGAGTGAGGTACTACTTAATTATTATTTACAAACATAAGAATTAATTCAAGTCAATGAAAATAATAATCGTTTAAGCAATTTATTGTTATTGCTAATAATAACACAGAAACACAAAAAAAGTCAAAGTCCACGGAGGCGACCTTTGGGGTTCTATTTTTTTTGTGTCGCTGATTCCGAATCGTTCGTCGGTTTTTTCAGATCAGATCGCTTTCAAGGTCATTTGAAGGTCAAATGAAGAAAATATTGCTGAAAAAATCTGAAAAAATTCAGACATAGGTTTTTCAGCATGCTGAATCCGAATCAGGTGTCGGTCGACCTTCATTAGTTCAAGATCAAGGTCATTTGAAGGTCAAACCAACAAAATAACCTCAAAAAAATTTATAAAAATTTATATATAAGTTTTAAGAGTCGTAGAATCTAAATCCTAGGTCATAATAAGATCAAAAAATTAACAATCTCTCATAAACAATTACGATAGACATATTTTTTGTATCAGCTTGTGTTCATGTTTTCCGCTCATACCGTACTCTCTTACTATCAAATGATCGACGTAACGGTTTTTTTCGCTTTTTGCCTGTAGTTTTACACTCTCTTTTCAGTGACCAGCAGTAATCAGCAATCATAGCGACATCCCATCTGCCTTGGTAGCGCTTTTCCATTTGTTTTATGTCTTGATGGAAGCGCTCTCCTTACTCTTCACTGTAATCGCCACAATTCTCTGGGAGTCGATCCAGGTGATTATGCAGGAAGTGCAATTTGTATGACATCAGGCACCCCATTTTTCCAAAGTTCTTAATCATTTCGGCCACTATAACTTTATAATTTTCACTTCTTTTATTTCCTAAAAAGTTTTTCACAACTTCCTTAAAACTGATCCATGCATCCCTTTGAATTTTTGTCATTGTCGTTGTAAATTTATCATCTTGTAAAAGTCTCCTTATTTCTGGACCATCAAAAATCCCTTCTTTCAACTTGGCCTCAGATTTATATTGAAACTTCTTTTCCAAGTATTTAAAACATCAACTATTTGAATCTGAGGCTTTCACAAATTGCTTCATGGCTCCTAATTTAATATGTAATGGAGGAATCAATACTATTTTTGGATCAACCAGGGCCAATTCAATGATTTTTGCTTTTCCTATTTCAAGTTATTTCTTTTCAGCCCACTTATGATTCGTGTAATGTTTTTCGCGATCTCTATTATTCCAAAGGCACAAGAAACACGGATTCTTTGTAAATCCAGACTGCTGTCCTTGCAACATACCTGAAACTTTCAAATCACCAGATATAAGCCAATTATATGTTTTGTATTCAATGGCCTCTAGAAGTTTTTTAAGACTAGTGAAGGATTCTTTCATTGTCGTAGAGACGTAGAGTGTGCAACAGGTACTGCGGCAGATTGATTTGTGCTGTGAATTATTACAGCTTTTAAGCTTCTTTTTGATGAGTTAATAAACAGTCTCCAATCATCATCTTTATAATTATTTGGCTTAAGTTCTTCTATCAGTCCTTTAACATTTGAACAGTACACTAATTTTTCTTCATCAAAGACTTTTTCTTCGAAATACTGCTTAAAACTCTCATTTCTTTTTCTATAAAACTTTACTTCAGTACCCTTTTCTAATAAATTTTTACTTTTTAAAACTGAAGCTAAATGTTCCGCAGCATCTTTAGGTAGTCCCAAATCTCTTACGAGATCATAAGTTCGAACTGTGTAAATTTGTCAGCAATTCTATTGCTTACTCCACCTGGTTTATAAATTTCATCAGAGCTTTCACTGCTATCGCTTTCATATTCATCTAGATTTTTATCATCGGTCTTAGTGCTTTTGTCATCATCATCATCTTTAGATTCAATTGATAAATTTTCTATACTATCAACATCAACCTCATCAATCGTGTGAGTTCTCTCAACAGCTTTTTTACTGAACCTACCTGGGCGTATTTAAGATTATGTAAATTTTTTTATTATACCCTCGAATATCGGTTTTACAGAAATAACAATCATCTTCGTTGGATAGCTCATTTCATTCTGTGGGTTTAATGAAGATCAATTTAGAATCGTCTTTAGTTTTTTTCCAGATAGAAAGCATTTTGCGGCAGTTATTACAAATACTATCAGGAGCCCAATCTCCCGAAACTATATCTGAATTAAAGCATTCTTTGTATATATTCCGAAAATTTTCGATGAAAGATTGTCGATCGTTTTTGTTCCGAATAAATTTTCCACAAATGAAGCAAAATGCGTTAACATCTTTCGGGCACACGTGTTTAGAAGATGAGGTTGAAGGTTTGTTTAAATTTTCCATATTTTTGTATATAAACCCGCTCGACAGGGATCCTGGTCCGATTGCAGGTGAGTCCGCCGTCCTGGAGGTGATAACCCTTTTACCTCTCCAGGGTTAAGTAAAAGGGCTTTTCGTCTTTGACGAGGACAATGTCAACTCGTCGACGAACACACTACGGCATCATCCTCACAGCCTGTCGACCCCCTGTAAGGCAGTGCACTTCCACTGGCATCGGTACTCCGACTAGCGTATTAGCGAATCATTCTACACATCCCCTTACGGGGCAGTTGTCATCGTCACACGACTAGTCGAGGCAACAGGTGAAAAAGAATCGATTACATACATCGAAAAATCTAGACATCCGCACATCCACACATCCATGCATCCGCAGATTCACACATGCACACACGCAAACATTCACTTGTAACCACAAATACATGTGGGCATTTATAAGAAATGTATTTTTTACCACATTAGGGCAAAAAGAACCCACTTCTTTTTTAAAGATATACCATTCTTATGAGTACCAAGCTTTCTCTTTCAAGAAATCTACAGCAGCTAATATTGATAAGAAAGTACACTGCCTTACTTTCGAGAAATTCACAGCACCTAATGTTGATAAAGATAAATTAATATTTCCAGTTTCTATATACACGAAAAACTAAAGATGATTCTAAATTAATTTTTTTAAAACATTTTTTCAACAGTACCTCATTGATTTGACCTTCAAATGATCTTGACCTTGAAGTCATAAAGGTCAACCTACACCGGATTCGGATTCAGCATGATCAAAAACCTACATTTGAATTTTTTCAGATTTTTCAGCTTTTTTCTGAATTCGACCTTCAAATGACCACATATGACCCTCAGATAACCAGATATGATCAAATAAACCTTAGATTTGTATTCAGCGACCCTCAAAACCTATATATAAATTTTTACAAATTTGTTTGAGGTAATTTTGTTGGTTTGACCTTCAAATGACCTTGATATTGAACTAATGAAGGTCAACCGACACTGGATTCAGATTCAGTGTGCTAAAAAACCTATGCCTGAATTTTTCAGATTTTTTCAGCAATATTTTCTTCATTTGACCTTAAAATTACCTTGAAAGCGATCTGATCTGAAAAAAAACCGACAAACGATTCGGAATCAGCGACCTCCGTGGACTTTGACTTTTTTTGTGTGCCTGTGCAATCTCTTTATTTAATAGTAGAAAGTTGCAGTTTTTTCTTAATTTCTAAACTATTTTACTATTTTTCCTTATAGTGACTTAATATTTAATTAAATAGAGCATAAATAGTTGTTCAAACAATTTATTATTGTTTATAAATATCTTCTTTCAGATAAGTGCTATAAAGTTTCTGTTTTTTATTTTTGCTTGCCTTTTTAGTTATGAAAAAGAAATAGATAAACATTAGAGAAAAACATTTATTTTTTATTGAAATTTTGTTTGTTTGTGACATTTAGAAAAGTACAGAAATAATTTACCTAATAAAATACAATACTATTTAAAAATGACTCTTTTTGAAATTCACTTATTATTTGTTCATCACTACAAAGTCAAAGTGAAACAAAAAATTGCATAAGAAAAAACTTTCTAGCATCACTCTAAGAGACGACAGTTATAAGCAATAATTAATTGTTTAAATAAGAATATTTGTTACCTTGCATTATTTATTACTTCACTAAGTGAAAAGTAGGTAAAAAGTTAAACTTTTCAGAAGAATCCAGAACTATCTACCATTAATAAAGAAGAAAATAGTAATAATCAATAATAATTTATTTAAATAATTATTTTTGCAAAAAAGAATTAATTATTGACTCGCCGTAAGTGAAGATTAGACAAATAGTGTTAAAATTTCAGAAAAAAACACAACTTTCTAGCATTATTATAATTGAATATTAATAAAAATAATAATAAATTGTTTAAACAATTCATCCTCTCAACTTTATTTAATTATTGAAATCCTTCAAACTGAAAATTGGACAAAAAGTTGACATTTTTTGTATGAGTGAGTCACGCCTACCCCGAAATAGAAATGGCTCGACCAAATGCTGAAATTTTTAATAAACAAAGATTAAACCTTAACTAAAACCTGTTTAATTTTCAACCAAATAGTTTAATTTTTCAGCCAGAAGGAAAATTTTTTAGAGTAAAGTTGTATTTTTAACCTTAGAAGTTGAATTTTCAACAAAAAATTAAAAATGCTAATTTATTATTCACTTAGGGTTATTTAAAGTGCCTTTCACAGAAATTCCCTGATTTTTCAAGATTTTCTGCAAACCCCCTGTCTTTTCCTTGACCCATCAAATTCCCTCATTTCCACGTTTTTCCTGACCTACGACCACCCTGCTGAAAATATTTAGGAAAAGTTACGTAACATGGGCAAAAACTGTGTTGTGTAATTTATGGACAACCCATGAGTATTCAGGTAACGATTTTCCATGGGAATAAAATAATCCTGTAATAATTTTACGATTATACCGGATCTGACCGAAAATATAGGGGAAAGAAAACCAAGCGCTTTTCACGGTTGATTTTTCTCACGGTTTGGGGCATAGCTATAGCACATCCGTTCACTTTACCCCCCGGAACTTTTGGCTTTTGGCTCCAACTACTCCAAACATCTCATTTTTACTCCCATGGATCCATGGGGTGCCCCAATTTTATGACAGACAGTGTGGTCCCGGTTCTATTTCCTATTCCCTATTCACTTCTAAAATAGCCTTGAAGCCACTCCTGTTCTAAACAATATGATATGCACAGGCTCTGTATTGACGTTTTGTAATTTTGGGAAATACCCTGTGGGAAAATATTAGACCAAATCTGATCATTTTAAAGCGTTTAAAAATGAACTAGACTAGAAAAAGAAGGTTCTATTATCTATTGCCACTTTGGTCCAAAAGCTAGGGATAGTTATTGGTACTTAAACCTGAACTTTATTAGACAGTTATTCGACCAATTTTTCTTTTCTAAAGTCAACAGTGTACGACTGTACACTAACAGCTTTTCTGGTCAATTAAAGCTCACTTTATATCAATTTTATGTCAAGGAGTAGATTTTAGAAGATGATTTTTCGAGCATCAGGAGATGTGTTTTGTGATTTTATTTCTGATCGTAAGAACCATTATGGTTTATCGATCCAGGTGATGAGTTTTGTCGAAATATTTTAGATCTTTTCAGATTTTTAAGTATTACCGTATTCAAAAAGCGGTTTTTCCTGTTTCTTGTTTATAAACAGTTTTATTTTTTGAATCAAAGTGTTTTAATATTATATAAGGTAAACCGACCATTACTGAGACAACGTTAAATGTATCTTCAATCCTGGGACAATAATAAATATCGTTAAGTATCTTTTATATTCCATCATAAATCATAAAAGTAAAAATTTTCTAGTATTTTTTAAGTTTTTTAAAAAAATCATTACCACTATTTATTTTTTTCTGACAAGTTATACCTTTAGTAAAAAAATAGTAAAAAATACTTCTCAAACTCTGTGAATGAACTGCTGTCAAACTCGTCATTTTTTTATGTATTCAAATTTTTCCGCATAACTTTTGTAGCCTTGTATTATTGAAATTTCCTAAGATGATAAAAAAAAGTAATGTTTTTGCACATTTTTAATATGTTTAAAAATAAAATTCATAACTTTTTCTCAGTTTCGGGAATTTCAACGTGAGTTGCGCAATTGCGTTTTCATTATTGAGACAGTCACTTTCGCCGTGTTTTAAATTAAATTAAGTAAATAAAAATTTCTGTTGAAAATTTATATTTTAGAAATAAAAACATAACTATTCTGAAGAAAACTCGTCTTTTTAAATTAAAAATTCAACAGGTTGATTAAAATTTTTTTTTCATTCTTCACTGCAAAATCTTTTTTTATTAATATTTGAAATATTTTCTTGAAAATTTGTATTTTTGGTTTTAAGATTTATCTTTTTAATTATGAATTTCATGTTTCGTGAGCAAAAATGCATCTGTGATTGAAAATTAATATATTTAGGTTGAGGCTTTAACAATTTACTTGAAAATACATTTTTTTTATATTAGTTCAACTGCTTTGAATTGGTAATTAAAACATTTTTTGGCTGAAATATCAACTATTATATTTTTTTAGCAGAATTCAGCTTTTTTGTTTAACCCAGTACTTCAATTTTCTAACAATTTGTTGAATTTTAAAATAAAAAATTATAATAAAATTAGATATGACTTAACATGAGAACCCACAGGGCGAGGTACAGTCTAAAGCTGTAAGAAATGTTTTAATTATAAATTAAAAACAATTAAATTCATTGAAAGAAAACGTAATTCATTTAAAAACAAAAAGATTTTCACCCAAACAGTCCGACTTGTAACAAAAAAAAATCTACTGAAAGAGATGATTTGTGAACCAAATATAATTTTTCATTCAAAAAAAAATGTTAACCAAACAGTTGCATTTTTGTAAGTAATATGGAATTTATAATTAAAAAGATAAATTTAGGAACCAAAATGATGAATTTTCAACAAAATAGTTAAAATTTTAATCAAAAAGATTTATGGTTCAATAAAATTTTTAACCAAAACAGAATTGAAATTATTTTAATACTTTTTTTAATTTATATAATAATTTTAATTAAAATGAACTCTATATAAAAATTTACATCCAAACAATTACATTTTCAAGTAAATCGATAATATTAATCTTATTAATATTTATCATATTTAATATTATTCTAAAATATTAAACTTTTTTAGAGTAAATAATAATGCGAGCGGCAAGCGCGGAGCTTATAAACAATACTTTTAATATTAAATAATTTAATTTAATAATATCTGATAACTTTTTAAAGAAAAATGTTAACGTGTGGAGATGAATTTGATTAAAAAATAAAGAAAAATAAATTCCTCATGATTTTAACAATCCATTCTTGTTTTTTAATGTATTTTATAATTGTTAGTTATTTGTACCATTTTATTTTGATAAACCCCACTGGATTTTCCTTGTCTCAGTATTGGCTTATTTTCTGTCCCACTTAAGGATAGGCCCTAAAATTCTTGTCCCACTAATAAGCGATCTGACTAGCTTAAAAAATATCCATTTATAATAATTAAATGTAAAATTAATCATGTATTTTCTGTACATTTTAAAATGTTGTTGATGTGGGTTAGCTTTTCGTAACTGTCCCAGTAATGGTCGGGTTTTTACCTTATATTATATGCATATTTTTATGTTAGATTTTAGAACGCCCTCAAATATTTCAAATTCTTTGAAGTCTTTTGATATCATTAAAAAAATATTTTTATTCTCTAAGATTCCTTAAAATCTTTAAAAATACCATAAAATCTTTTAAATCTATTGTAATTATAATATTATAAATATAAAAATACTAATAAAAACAATTATATCACTTAAATTTGTTTCTCCATGTGAAACTGTGCTTTTTATACATTTTCATTTTTTAATCAATGATATTTTTGAAATACAAACTAAAATATTATAACTATTTTATATGACATTTATCTTTTAAAAAATTCTGAATTATAGAGAATGCTAAGATTTAACATCATTAAAAAAATACGTTTTTTGAAAGAATTTTGAAAATTTGGAAAAATTTTCTTTTTGAAGAATTAATTTAAAGAAAAAATTGAGAAAGATTTCAAAACCTTTTTAATGATTTCATACAAAATGTTAGAATATAAATTCCAGTAAGCTTGAAAGCAGCCCCCTGCCTCGACCGTGTATGTGTATGTAGTAGTAGTTTTCTTACGATCCGGAGGGGAAATGTCGGTCAAATTAATCCAACAGATGGCGTCACAAAAAGTAGGTCTGTCTTTTTCATTGAATTGCATTAAGAAAAAGCAAAAATAATTAAAAACTTGATGCTGTTTGCAAATAAACAAAAAAAGATATATGAAAAAAGAGCAACTATTACTAATTATTTAAAAAAAGAAAAAGTCATAAAAATATGTAGTTTAATATGAATAAAATTTAATTTTGAGATACATTTTGAAAGCAGTTCGAACGATTTATTTTGCTGGTATTATTGATTTTATTATTTGTTCTAGTTAAACAAAATTATTGATTGTTGAAATTATTAATGTAGCTAATGAAAAAATTAATGAAATTTAAGACCCCAATGACAAAAATATTTAAAACATATACATGATCAGGAGAATTAATAAAAAATATATTACTTATATCCAATATAAATATAATAATAATTAAAATATGTTACAACTTAAGTTGCAATGTAAAGTATCTTTGTACCTTTAAAATCTTAACAATTTCAAGTTTTGAAGGAAATATTTTTAAAAAATAGTGGTAATTGTAATTAAAGTGTTTGAGGGAATCATTTGGTAAAAACTCAATGACACGAATGATAAATGAGAAAAAGGATTTAATATTATTCAATATAATGTATATATTTATTTAAATTGAACCAAACATCATATATACATTTATACAGTTCAATAATTTATTTTTTGCTTAATCTTGAAAGCTTTTTTCTCGCTGCATTCAGCCCCTAATAATTTTATTTAAAAAATTAAATTTAAAGGAGATTTTGAATTAAATAGTTAATTATATTATTTTAAATCTCATTTCTAAAATAAACAGACTATAAGCTATTAAAATCTATAAACAAACGTACTGTATTCATGACGCACAGTTGGAGGAAATGCAATTTTTTCACTCAAAAATATCCAGAGCCTTCAATTTTTTTTGCGATTTTGAATTTTTCTGTTTTAAATTAAAGATTATTAAATTCTATAGATCTTGACTCTCCGAATTTTTGTCTCGTCTATTTTTTTACTAATAATTTTTCCAGTCAAAGTATGAACAAAGTCTTATTATTGCTGAAATTTTTTTTTTTTGCTAAACGTGCTTCCTATTAATGTAGGAATGACATTTAATAACAAAAATAATTAAAAATTTTACAATAACCACTGTTATTAACAATTCTTGTGGAAAAATAGTTTGGATCGCCCAGCTGAACGAAAAAAGTGAATTTAAATATAAACACTAAATATATACATTATATTGAATAATGTTAAATCAATTTTCTCATTCATTAGTTTTTTAATTTACTTTTTACCAAATTATTCCCTGAAACATTTTAATTACAATTACTATTACTTTAAAAAAATATTTTCTTCAAAACGTAAAATTGTTAAGATTTTGAAGGTACAAAGATTCTTTACTGTGCAACTTAAGATGTAGTCTTACATATTGCAATTATTACTATATTTATATTTGAGATACGTCATATATTTTTTATTAATTCTTCTGATGATGCGTATGATTTAGATATTTTTGTCATTGAGGTCTTTAATATTATTATTTTTTTCATTAGCACATTATTAATTTTAACAAAAAATAATTTTCTTTAACTTTAAAAAATAATAAAACCAATAATATGAGCAAAGTAAATCTCAAAAATATAAAGTTCGAACTGCTTTCAAAATATATCTCAAAATTGAATTTGATTCATATTAAACTACATATTTTCATGACTTTTTCTTTTTTTAAATAATTAGCAATAGTTACTATTATTTTTTCATATATTTTTTTTGTTTATTTTCAAAAAGCATCAAGTTTTTAATTATTTTTGCTTTTTCTCAATGCAATTCAATGAAAAAGACAGACCTACTTTTTGTGGCGCCATCTGTTGGATTAGTTTAACCGACAATTCCCCGCCGGATCGTAAGAAAACAGAAAAGTGGGTGCGATGCATGGGGCTGCTTGAAAGATAAGTCTGAAGTTGATACAAAAAAAATAAGAGGATTTCAAAAAATGAAAACCAATTTTAAGAGATTTTTAAGTTTATTTTTAAAATAATTTTAAGAGAATACTTAATATTTCAGTAAATTTTAAACAAAATTTAGATTTCTTCAGAATTCCGGATAAAGAATTTAGAAGTCTTTTAAGCAGAATTTTAACCAAAGAAATTATTCTTCAACCAAAAAATCAATTTATAACAAAATAGTTTAATTTTCAACCAAAGAGAAATACTTTTTAACTTTATTGAATTCTCAACAAAATATTAAAATTTTTAACCAGGTAATAGCATTTATGTCCAAAAATATGAGTTAAAAAAAAGCAGTTGAATTTTCGACAAAAAAATGAATTCTGAACAATCTTTGGTAAAAAAATTATTTTATATTCAACTGAAAATTTATTTACTTAGTTGAAATTTCATATATTTAGGATGAAAATTCAACTTCTTGGATGAAATTCTTCTGTTTGACTTGAAAATGCTACAATTTGGTAGAAAATGTAACTTTTGGTATAAAAATCGTTTTTTAAATTGAAAATTAATTGTAGAAAATGATAATTTATCTATTCAAGTTTTTGTTAAGAATAATTATTTATTAAACTGAAAATTCATTTAATTGTTTGAAAATTGATATGCTCGGGGTGCAAATTGAACTGTTTTGTAAAAACTTAGTCTTTATTAAAATTAAATTTGACAGATGAATAGTTTTCTGTTGAATTGTCGGTTAAAAAGTAATCTTTTTCAATTTAAAAAATAAACTATTTGGTTAAAAACGACTCTTTTCGTTAAAAATTCATATGTTTGTAGGTAAAAACAATTTTATTGACATGTTTTCTCAAACTTATTTTTTTTATCATTATTTTTATCTGAAAATTTAACTATTCCATTTCTTGTAGGAACTGCTTTTTCTTGGCTTAAAAATTCAAATTTTTGTTTAAAAATCGTTATTTTTAAAAATTAAATTTAAGTAATGAAAGTTTTACCATTTAATTTTCAGTTAAATGTGATTTTTTACAGTTTTAGAACTCAATTATGTGGTTGGAAATAATTTTTTTCATTAAACATTAATATGTTTGGGGTGAAAGTCGAACTGCTTTGTCGAAAGTTTGTTTTTAGGCTTGAAAATTCAGCATTATGTAAAAAAAAATATATTTTTAAATTGAAAATCAGTTTTCTCAAGTGAAATTTCAGTTATCAATTTTTGGTTAAAATGTTGTATTTTTCAATTTGAAAATTTAACTGTTTGTTTGAGAATAGACATAATTTGTAGAAAATTCTTTTTTTTTTGGTAGGAAATTGATATATTTGGCTGAAAATTTAACTATTTTTTTAAGAAAATATGTATTTTTTTCAGAATTCCTCTTTTTTATGTTAAAATTATTATTGTTACTTGAAAATGTATCTTTTTGTTTGAATCACATTATTTAATTTAAAATTCGATGGTCTTGAAGAAATATCGTTTAGCCTTGAATATTCAACATTTTGTATTAATTTTGTTTCTTTGTTTGACAAAAAAAAAGTTTTGGTTGAAAATTCTTCTATATAAATACCCTGGGTATTTTGTGGAAAATTTAACTATTTGTTGATAATTAATCTTTTTTGGCATATAATTGATTTTTTTTGGGTTGAAAACACATCTTTTTGGTTGATTACTCAATTATTTAGTTAAGAAATCAACATTTTCATCGAAAATTTGTTTTTAAAATTGAAAATTCATTTTTTGAAAGTTTATTTTTGAGTTGAGATTGAACCGTTCCATTTTTGGGTTCACAATAGATCTTTTTTAGATTGAAAATTCAACTGTTTAATAGAACATTTAAACAATTTTTTTGAAAATTCAACCATTTGGTCATAAAATTGATGTATTTCGTTAAAAATTGCTAAAAAAAAGTAATCTTCTTAGTTAAAAATTCAAATATTTCATTGAAAATTTATATATTTGGTTGAAAATTCGGTTTTTATTTAAAAATATTCATCTTTTTGGTTGATTCCTGAATTTCTTTGTTAAAACTTCAACTGTTTGGTAAAAAATTTGTTTTTAACATTATTTTTCTAATTAAAAATTTATTTTTTAAGTGGACATTATCTATTCTCTTTTGGTTTAAGAATAATTTTTTTCTGTTTTAACAATTCAATTGTTTGGTATCAAAACTAGGCAATACATTAAAAATTTAATTATTTGTTTATAAAATTTATGTATTTTGTTGAAAATCCGTCATTTTTGGTTAAAAATTTAATTTTTGTTTATAAAACTGATTTATTTTGTTAAAAAATGTTTGTATTTTGTTGAGAATTAGACTTTTTAGCAGAAAATTAATCTCTTTGGTTCATTAATCAATTATTTGGTTGAAAATTAAACTGTTTTGTAAACAATTCATTTTAAAAATTTAAATTTCATTTTTCAAATTAAATATTAATTTTTTTCAAATTGTATTTTTGGTAAAAAATTCAACTATATATGGTTACAAATTCTTGTCTTTTTTCAGAATTCGTTTTTTTAGCAGAAAATTAATCTTTTTGGTTGATTACTCAATTATTTGATTGAAAATTAAACTTGGTTGTCAAAAAATCGTATTTAAGATTAAAGATTCATTTTGAAAATTAAAAGTTAATATTTTTTAAATAAAAATTAATTTTTTAACATGAAAATTTATATTTTAAATAAAAATTTTACTGTTGCATTTTTGGGTTGAAAATGGGTTATTAAAAATGCAACCATTCAGTTAAAATTTCAACTGTTTTGTGAAAAAATTCCTTTTTAAGATTGAATTTTTTTAAATTCATTTTTTAAATAAAAGTGTATTTTCAAAGTGAATATTTAACCTATCTATTTTGGATTAAAAACGGACGTTTTCCATTTAAAAAATTCAACATTTCGGTATAAGATTTAGAAAATTTGTTGGAAAGAAATTATTTAGTTATAAAATTGGTGTGCATTTTATTGAAAATTGGTCCTTTTTGGTAGAAAATTAAATTATTTGGTTACGAATCTTTGTATTTTGTTGAGAATTAAACTTTTGGTTAGCAGAAATCTAATATCTTTGGGTGATTGTTTATTTGTTTGTTTGAGAATTTAACTGTTTTGTAAAAAATTCATTTTTATAATCAAAATTCATTCTTCAAATTAAAAATTTATTTTTGAAAAAAAATTTAATTCCTTTTTGGTCGAAAATTTAACTAATTGTTTAAAAATCCATGTATTTTCTGAAAAATGATTGTTTTTATCAGAATATTAATCTTTTTGGTTGATTACTTAATTATTTGATAGGGAAATTTAACAGTTTTGTGGAACCTTCGTTTTAAAATATAAAATTCATTTTTTAATTTAAAATTATGCTTTTTCAAAGAAAAATGCATTTTTAATTGAAAATTTAACTATTCCAAGTTTTATTAAAAACGGATCATTTATAGTTTAAAAATTCAACTGTTTGGTACAAAATTTAGGAAATTTGTTTAAAGTTCAATTATTTGGTTATAAAATTTATGTGTATTTTGTAAAAAATTGATCCTTTTTGTTTTGATATAAAATTAAACTTTTCGGTTTAAAATTCATGTATTTTCTTCAGAATTCATCTTTTTTTAGCAGGAGATTAATATTTTCCTTTGATTACTCGATTATTTGGTGAAAATTCAACTGTTTTGTACAAAATTCTATTTTACAATTGAAAATTCATTTTCCAAATTGCAGAATTATTTTTAAAAATTCATAGAAAAATAAAAGGGGGAACTCAAGTAAATAGGGGAAATACTGCGATCCCTGGGATTTCTCGGATATAAGAAGTTTCGGAAAGAGCTCTTCAATTTATCCTCACAGAAGAAGCGATACACTTTTCAATTCCTTTAGCCCGAAGCTTTGCCAAAAATTTTTTCTTTTTGTGACAACATTCTTGAAGAGTGCGCTTTGCCTGCATAAAAGGAAAAATGAAAAATATTCCGAAACTAGTAGTCAATACAATCAATCTATCACAGGTTTCTTTGTGTCCGGAAATGACCAAATGACCATTTCTCAAGCTGGCACTTCTCTCAGCAGGGAAATTCACTTCTTTCCAGACGATAAAGTCCGAATTGAGGAAAGTGGACATCAAGAAAAAATCGACTCTAATTTTGCTTTTTTCCAATAAATTTGAGTCTCGATCCAACGCAACGGGAAGAGTACAAAGCCTGTAGTTTCGGCTTGCGTGAAAGAAGAGTCAAAGGAAGTCTGAGAAAGAATGACATAATGGCAGCAAGGGAGGAGACGTGCCAGCAGAGAAAAGGCAAGAAAGAAAATGAGAATTGTATAGGCTCTATTTTAAAGTAACGAGAAAAAAAAGGAACGTGAAGAAAGTATTGATAACAATACGAAGTCGTAAATCAGAACCACTGGCGGGAAATCCAAGCGGACTGAGCGAGCCGAGCGCAAGACGCAAGAAGAGGAATGACCAACAATAACAGAAGCACGTGGTTCAAACCATTTTCAGGAGTCAGTTCCCCTTTGTGTACCAATTCTCAATGATTACTTTTGAACGCAAAAAACCATTTAAAAAACTATTGTTGAAAATCTTTGAGATTTGAGGTTCCTCCGGAAACGCAGGTTACTTCCCTCTTCTGGGCCTTTCAAAAATTACGTCACATTGCCGGGGAAGGATTATAGGTGAACATGACAGCTCAAGGGAGTGGAGGTCGAAACCATTTTTTAAGATTTTTTACGGAAGGGGGATGGGGTCCTTCAATAATGTAAGTAATTTTTGCAAATTTGCAAAAATATTCTACTGAAGATTATCCTTTTTAGTTCTAAATTTTATTGTTTGGATGAAACTTCAATAATTTTCTTAAAAGGACACCCTTTTTGGTTGCAAATTCAACGCTTCTGTTAAAAATTTGTCTCTTTGGGTCGAAAATTCAACTTTTTTGTAGAAGATTAACGTTTTGTTTCAAATTCATATTTTGCTGCAAAATCAACTGATGTCTTTTTAGAATGAAAACTATTTTTTCTGAAAATTTGTCTTTTTAATTTAAAACTTTCGTGTTGAATTGTCAATTGAATTCTTTCTTAACAGAAAATTTAACCTCTTTTTTTTTAATTTTGTTTTTCGATTTCAATATTCACCTGCTTTAGCAGAAATTATATTTTTTTAAAAGAAAAATGCAACTATTTGGTTGAAAATTAAACTATTCTGCTAAAATGTGAAACTTTTAGTAGAAAATTCGATTATTTGGTAGAGTTGTTTGAATAAATTCGTTTTTTTGGATTGAAAATTTTAATTTTTTCATAAAAACTTTTAGTTTTTAATTCATGATTTGATATTGAAAAGTCACCTTAAATCTTGGGAACAGAAAATTTAACAATTTTTTAAAAATTTATCTTTGGGATTTAAAAATTTATCTGCTTTAGTGAAAATATATTTTTTTCATTAAAATGCAACTTTTTGGTTAAAAATTCTTCTTCTTTGCTTGAGTATTCAATCATTTTGTTTGAAAGATTTGCATAAATTACTTTGTTAAGAAATCGCTTTTTTTATTGAAGATTTATATTGTTAGTCCTCCTTTTTTAGTAAAAAAAATCATTTTCTTGGTTCGAAATTTAATTTCAAATTCAATGGTTTTGTTAAAAATTTGTCTTATTGGTTTAAAAATTAAACTCTTTTCATAGAACATTAACCTTTTGTTTAAAATTCATATTTTGTTAACGATAAATCAACTGAAATCTGTTTCGGATAAAAGATATTTTTTTGAAAATTTTGTCTTTTTGATTTGAAAGTTAATATTTTTCAGTGTAAATATTGCATTTTTCGAAGATTACTTTTCTGCGAAAAACTTACCTGTTAACAAAATACATTAATTTTTAATCAAATAGTTAAATTTTTAACTAAAAAAATCATTCTTAAAACAAAAATCGAATAGTTTAATTTTCAGTTAAAAAAAAATTTCTAGCTAAAACAAATGAAATCTCAACAAAATAGTTAAATTTTTAACCAAAGAAATAGACTAGAATAATTTTCTACAAAATGCGTGCATTTTGAACCAAATAGTTAAATTTTCAACTAAACAAATATTATTTTTCAACCAAAAATTGAATATGTTAATTTGCAGTTATGAAAATTATTTTAAACCAATAAACGAAGAATTTTGAACAAAATAGTACAGTTTTTAACAACAAAAGCAATAATTTTTATCCAAAAAGGGATTTTTCCATTAAATAGTTGAATTTTCAACCAAAGAAATACATTTTTATCAAAAACGATGATTCTCTTAACCAAGAAAATTAATTTTCAACCACGAGCATTAATAATTTTCTATCCAAAAAATTAAATTCTGACAAAATATATCAATTTTTAACCAAACAGTTGAGTTTTTAACTATAAAAGATTACTTTTCAACCAAATTGTCGAATAATTAAATTGACATAAAAAAAGTTTTATTCAAACAAAGAACGTGTTTCCAATAGAAAATATTGTTAACAAAAAGATTAATACTCTCCCAAAAAAATAATTTAAGAAAAGTACATAAATGCTCGGCTAAAAAAGATAAATTCATATTTTATTGCTGAAAAGTCAACTGAAATGATTTTTGGATGAAAGTTCTACTTAAAGAAAAATGCATCGTTCTTTATTAAAAATTAATTTGTTTTAGTACAAATTACACCATTCTTGGATAAAATTAAAAATGCAACTATTTGGTAGAGAATTTAACTATTTTGTTAAAAATTCATCCTTTTTGGTTGAAAAAATTCGTCTTTTTATATTAAACATTAAATTTTTTTCGTTCAAACTTATTTTTCGTTAAAAAACTCATATTTTAGTATTACAAAGTCAATTGAAATTTTTTTAAACAGCAAATTCGACGATTATTTCAAAATTTATCTTTTTGATTTAAAAATTCATCTGGTTTACAGTAGAAATATTTTTTTTTTTTAATGAAAATGCAACGTTTTGGTTACAATTATTCTTCTTTGCTTTGAGTATTCAATTATTTTGTTTGAAAGATTTGTTTAAATCACTTTGTTGAGAAATATATTTTTTAAATTAATAATTTAAATATTCTTCTTTTTTAGTACAAAATTAATCTTTTATTGAAAATTTAACTAATTTTTTAAGAATTCATTTCAAAATTTGAAGACCGAACTCTTTAGTTGAAAATGTAAATATTTTTTAAAAACTAGTTTTTGTTTGTTTGTTGAGAATTAATTTGGTTAACTGGTTTAATTATTTCACTATTGGTTGAAAATTGATAGTAATTATTTAAAATTTAATCAATTTGGTTGAAATTTTAAAATTTATGTATTAGATTGTAAAGTCATCTTTTTGGACATAAATTTAAATTCGACTGTTTTTATATAAAAAAAAAATATTTCTTTGATTAAAAAAGCAACTATTTAATTTTTCGATACGAATGAAACTTTTTAAATTAAAATTCAACTAATTTGGGAAAAATTCAATTATTTTTTTTATGATTAAACTATCTTGTAAAGAATTTAACTGTTTTAGTGAATATTTATATTTTTTGTTGCAGTTTCATCTTTCTTGTTAAAAATTTAATCATTTGCTTGAAAATTCAAGTATTTCGTTAAAAATTCGTCGCTCTGACTTGTAATTTAACTCTTCAACAATTTCAGCGATGATTAATCTGTTTTTTATGAATTTAACTATTTCTTTTAAAAGAAAACTAAGGAGGTAGAACATTCTACTGTGTTGTTGCGAATTAAACTTTTTTTAAATTTAAAAAACGCATTTTTTTAAAACGATCTTTTCAGGTTAAAAATTCAACTTCTTTTTAAAATATTCGACTCTTTAGCTTGAAATCTCAAAAAGTCTTTTGTTGAGGTTTCATCTATTGTAAAAAAAATTAATCTCCTTATTTGAAAATTCATTTTCTTGGGTTAAAAATTCAATTGTTGTGTTGCATTTTTGTTCTTTATTGCCAAAAAAACCTTTTTTAATTGAAATTCGACTTTTTGGTATGAACATTAATATTTTTAGGTTGAGAGTTCAACTATTTGTTTTAAAATTTCACATTTTCATTAAAAATTCGTCTCGCTTTCTAGAAAATGTATTTAAAAAATATATAATGTTATAAATTGATGGTTTTAAATACTAACAAACTAAAGATTTGTTTAAAAAGTAAATACAATAATATTAATAAATAAATATTAATAAACGAAAATGTTTATTTTCTAAAAAGGTGTATTTTTACGGCGTGTTAAGTTGAAAAAAAACTCGAGATTTTTTCATCGCCTAATGACATAATTTGCCGAACAATTGTGGGTTAAGATAGTTTTTTTTTTCAAGCTCCCTGACGCCCATTCTTTTTCTTAATAAAGTTAAAATTACAGCAGGGTGCTTCCTGAGAAATGGGAAGTACCGAAAGCTGTGAAAACTATTAGTGAAGAAAGGCTGAAACAATCTATACACTTTGACCACATTGTTTCTTTTTTTTGGTCCTATTATCACTTTTTTTTCTTTAGATTCTAAGTGTTTCGACAAATTGCAACAGAGAGAAGTCGGTGAACAGTTGTACGAAACGCATTATTTCTCTTCAAAAAGTTCGACAACCTACAATTTTCGTCCGATTCTTCAACTCGATTTTCAATTATTTTTTAAAAATTAAAGTGCGTGCAAAATCAAAATTCGTGGTAGCGAATCGCCGCAAAGTATTAAAAAGAATCTAAAACGAATACCGAGGAGGAAACAACACCTGAAAATGCGGTCGACCGCAGATGAATTAATCCGGATCATATCAAATTACCCTGGATTACGTCCATAAGTTAATCAATTAATTAATTTATTTATTAATATTGTATATATTAATTAATTAAAAATACTATTTCCTCTAGCTTACTTAAGATTGTCACGGATTGCATTTTAAAAATTGTTATAAACATATTAAAATATTAAACATAATAATGAATTCTTGAACTCTTAACCAATAATAGACATATTAACCATTAAGAATAATTGTCTATACCACGAAAAACGAATTTTTAATAATATGCAGGAATTTTCAAAAATGTAATTGAATTTTTAACTAAAAACTATTATTCCTTCACCAAAAATGGAATAATTAAATTTTTATTTGAAAAAAAATTAATTTTAACAAATTAGTTAAATTTTCAACCAGAGGGATTAATAATTAACTAAAAATACGCATTTCCAAACCAAAAAAAAAATGAAATTTTCACAAAATTGTTGAATTTTTTTAATTTGATTATTCCTGGCTAACAAAATTAATTTTCTAACAAAAACATAAATTTTTAATCTAGAAGATTAATTTTTTACCGCAAAAAAAGAATTTTCTACCAAATTTAGAAATTTTCAATGAATTAGTTGAATTTTCAACTAAAAAAGATTAATTTTACAACAAAAATAGAATACTTAAATTTTTAATTAAAAAAAAAAAAATTAGTTAAATCTTCAACCAGAAAAATAAATATTTAAATAAAATTATGCATTTCTAACATAAAAAGAATTTTTAACAGAGTAGTTAAATTTTCAAACAATTGGTTAAATTTTTAACACAAGAAGATCAACTTTCAATCGAGAAAATTGATTTCTTGCCAAAGAGAAGACGAATTTTTAACAAATTAATTCATTTTCAACAAGAAACTTATTTTTAAAAAATTGTTTAATTTTCTACCAAAGTAGTTGATTTTTTAATCAAAAAGAAGAATTTTCAACAATCCAGTGAAATGTTTATTAACTCAATTTTTTACAATTGTAATAAAAATTATTTTAACAAAATATTTTAATTTTGAAAAAAGGTGATATTTCAACTGAAATGATGTATTTTTAACTGGAATTGTTAAATTTTTAGTAAAAAATATATTTTTATAAAAAAACAACGATTTTTGACAAAGGTCTTTGGATTTTTAACCAATAAAATTAATTTTTGAAAACATAGTTCAAGTTTCATATTTTCAATCCAATCATTTGATTTTTCAAAGAAAATAGTTCCATTTTTAATTGAGAAGATAAATTTTCAAGCAAAAAAATTCATTTCTTGCCAACGAGAACAAATCATATCAGTTTTCAATAAAATGTTCAGTTTTCAACAAAGTCGGAGATTTTTCAAGTCAAAATCTCAATTTTTTTAAAAATAATGTCAGTAAAATATTTCAATTCTCATCCAAACCATTTTTAGCTAAAATCAAGAATCTTTAACAGAATTAATAATTTTTGGACAAATTATAACAAAACGAGTTGAATTTTTAAGTAAAAAGGGGAATTGTTTAGAAGACAATTAATTGAAATGTTAGTCTGAAAAGTTGAATTTTCAACCAAATTGTTTAATTTATAAGCAAATATTTGAACTTTCAATAAAAAACGATGATTTTTTTAACAAAAGTGATTGATTCGAAGTCAAGTTTAATTTTTGACCAATAAAGACGAATTTTCAACAAAATACCTGAATTTCCCACCAAACACTTAAATTTTGCATTTAAAAAGATTAATTTTTAATCAGATGATTTTTCATCCAAACAGATAAATTTTCAAATTAAATGAGAAATCATTACCTAAAATAAAATGAATTTCTAACAAAAAGTAGTTCAGTTTTCAATAAATTGGTTGCTTTAAAAAACCATATTGACTTTTCGCTATGAAGAATAATTTTATGCCAAATAAGACGAATTTTCAAAAATTATATTAATTTTTACCAAATAGTTGAATTTTCGACTAAAAAAGATCAATTTTCAACAAAAAATGTACATAATTACTGTAGACATGTAGCGTCTTTTTTGCACAAGATTCTTTTTTTTCAACCATTTAGTTGAATTTTTAACTAAAAACTACTAATCCTCCACCAAAAATGGAATAATTAAATTTTTATTAAAAAAAAAATTCCAACAACAAAATAATTGTATAATAAAGTAGTTCAACTTCCCCTCAAATAGATAAAGTTCTAATAAAATAAAAAAATTTCAACCATAAAAAAAATTAGTTTGATCCTCCCCTAAAATTCTTTTTAAAAAAAACTCGCCAAAAAAGATGAATTTTTAACAAAACTGTGAATTTTTTCAACAACAAATGCCATTTCAACGAAATTGTTGAATTGCTTAAAAATTAGATTATTTTTAACTAATTTAATTTTCAATTAAAAACATGAACTTTTAATGGTGAAAATTAATTTTCTACCGAAAAAAAAGAATTTACAATCGAATGAACGAATTTTTAACGAAGCAGTTGAATTTTCAACTAATAAAGATTAATTTTACAACTAAAATAGAATAGTTATATTTTTAACCAAGAAAATTAATTTTCTACAAAAAAAAAATTTCAACCAAATACATAGATTTCAAACCAAAAATATATTGTTAAACAAATAGTTTAATTTGTTACCAAAGTTGTTGAATTTTTAATCAAAAAAACAAAACTTTCAACAAAACAGTGAAATTTTGAACAGGAAATTGAAATTTTCACAAAATTGTTGATTTTTTAAAATTTGATTATTCCTGGCCAAAAAATTTAATTTTCTATTCAAAACTAGAAGTTTAAATCGAGCAGATTGATTTTTTAGCGAAAAAGAAGAATTTTCTACCAAATGTAGAAATTTTTAATAACCTATTTGAATATTTAACTAAAAAAGATTAAATTTACAACAAACGTGCAATAGTTAAATTTTTAAATAAAAAATATGCTCTACAAATTATTTAAGTTCATGATTTTTCCAGACAAAATCTCAATTTTCTTTAAAAAAATGGCAGTAAAATATTTCAATTCTCATTTAAACCATGTTTAACTAATATCAAGATTCTTTAACAGAAATAATAATTTTTGGACAAATTAAAAAAAACGAGTTGAATTTTTAAGTAAAGAGGGGAATTGTTTAGTAGACAATTAATTGAAATATTACCCTGCAAAGTTGAATTTTCAACCAAATAGTTTAATTTATAAAAAAATATTTCAACTTTTAATAAGAAACTATGCATTTTTTAACAAAAGTGATTGATTCGAAGTCAAATTTTTACTGTTTCGAATAATGCGGATTCGACGAATGAGAAAGCAATCAAATTGTGACATTTTAAATAGCTAAATTTAACTGGCTGATAAAATTTGTTAAATTTTTAACTAACTCAAGATTTGTTTTAAAAAGTAAATACAAATGTACCATTTATTTAATATTTTGTATTTGATAAATAAACAAGAATTTTTTGATTATAAATTCACGTATTTTGTTGAAAATTTATCCTTGTTGGTACAAAATTAAAAATGGACTTTTTTGTTAAACATTTATCCTTTTTAGTTGAAAATTTTTCTGTTTAGTTAAAAATTAATCTTTTTTATTTGGATAGTCAACTTTTTGGTTCAATATTCATCATTTTCGGTAGAAAATTAATGTCTTGGTTGCAAATTTGTTCTTTTCAAGTTAACATTTATTTTACTTTGTTAAAAATTCATATATTTGGTTGAAAATTTATTATTTACGGTACAAAATTTGAAATGAACTTTTTTAAAATTTATTTCTCGTTTTGAAAATGTATCTTTTTTAGTCGAAACGTTAACTTTTTAGTTTAAAATTTATTTTTTTTAGTTTGGTTAAGATTTTATCTATTCAGTTACAAAATTTTTTTTTCTGTTGAAAATGTATCTTTTTAGTTAAGAATTAATCTTTTTTGTTTGAAATTCAACTATTTTGTTAAAAATTATTTTTTTTTAAATTTTTAAACTCAAATTTTTTGTTAAAAATGCACCTTTTTGGTAGAGACATTATTCTTTTTAAATTATTTATGTTATGAAAGAATAATCTATTTTAGTTCAAAAGTCAACTCTTTTGTTAAAAATTTGCTTTTTTTGATAGAAAATGATTCCTTTTTTGCAAATTATTCTTCTTAGTAAAAAATTAAACTATTTGGTCAAGAATTTATTTATTTCATTAAAAATGTATCTTTTTTTGATAAAAAATTGTTAATTGACTTTTTTACTTGAAATTCAACAAATTTAATTTAGATATCTAATATGGCTATGGAACCAGAATTTGTAAAGTTTTCAAAAATCCTTTTTCATCAAAGTCGATCAAATGACTGTCAGGGGTTTGATATTCCTGATCTGGAAAGCACCAGCTTAAAATTATAATCCATAAACAAAAAAAAGATCGCAAAATCGTGAAGTACAAAAAAAAATATAAATCAAACCAAGAAAGACAAATTATTCGTTTTTAGTAAAAAAATTAAACTATTTATTAAAGAATTCATTTATTTAATCAAAATTTTATCTTAAAAAAACAAATTAAAAATGGACTTTTTTACTCGAAATTAAACATATGGAATCAGATACCTAATATGGCTATAAAACCTAAATTTTTAAATTTTTCAAAAATCCTTTGACCACAAAAAACATTACCCACAAAGTACTATAACTTCAACAAGTTTCATCAAAGTCGATCAGATGACTGCCAGGGGTTTGATATTCCTGATCTGGAAAGCACCAGTTTAAAATTATAATCCATAAACAAAAAAAGATCGCAAAATCGTGGAATACAAAAAAAAAATAAATCGAACCAACAAAGAAAATTATTCGTTTTTAGTAAAAAAAATTAAACTACTCATTAAAGAATTCATTTATTTAATTAAAAATTTATCTTATTAAAAAAAATTAAAAATTGACTTTTTTACTCGAAATGAAACATATTGAATCAGAAATCTAATATGGCTATGGAACCAGAATTTTTAAATTTTTCAAAAATCCTTTGACCACAAAACATTACCCACAAAGTACTATAACTTCAACAAGTTTCATCAAAGTCGATCAGATGACTGCCAGGGGTTTGATATTCCTGATCTGGAAAGCACCAGCTCAAAATTATAATCCATAAACAAAAAAAGATCGCAAAACCGTGGAATACAAAAAAAATATAAATCGAACCAACAAAGAAAATTATTCGTTTTTAGTAAAAAAATTAAACTATTTATTAAAGAATTCATTTATTTAATTAAAATTTTATCTTAAAAAAAATTAAAAATGGACTTTTTTACTCGAAATTAAACATATTGAATCAGATACCTAATATGGCTATGGAACGAAAATTTTTAAATTTTTCAAAAATCCTTTGACCACAAAACATTACCCACAAAGTACTATAACTTCAACAAGTTTCATCAAAGTCGATCAGATGACTGCCAGGGGTTTGATATTCCTGATCTGGAAAGCACCAGCTCAAAATTATAATCCATAAACAAAAAAAGATCGAAAAATCGTGGAGTACAAAAAAAATATAAATCAAACCAACAAAGATAAATTATTCGTTCTTAGCAAAAAAAATAAAACTACTCATTAAAGAATTTATTTATTTAATTAAAAATTTATCTTATTAAAAAAAATTAAAAATTGACTTTTTTACTCGAAATGAAACATATTGAATCAGATATCTAATATGGCTATGAAACCAGAGTTTTTAAATTTTTCAAAAATCCTTTGACCACAAAACATTACCCACAAAGTACTATAACGTCAACAAGTTTCATCAAAGTCGATCAGATGACTGCCAGGGGTTTGATATTCCTGATCTGAAAAGCACCAGCTTAAAATTATAATCCATAAACAAAAAAAGATCGCAAAATCTTGGAATACAAGAAAAAAATATAAATCAAACCAACAAAGAAAATTATTCGTTTTTAGTAAAAAAATTAAGCTCTTTATTAAAGAATTCATTTATTTAATTAAAATTTTATCTTAAAAATTAAAATTGGACTTTTTTACTCGAAATTAAACATATTGAATCAGATACCTAATATGGCTATGGAACGACAATTTTTAAATTTTTCAAAAATCCTTTGACCACAAAACATTACCCACAAAGTACTATAACTTCAACAAGTTTCATCAAAGTCGATCAGATGACTGCCAGGGGTTTGATATTCCTGATCTGGAAAGCATCAGTTTAAAATTATAATCCATAAACAAAAAAAGATCGCAAAATCTTGGAATACAAGAAAAAAATATAAATCAAACCAACAAAGAAAATTATTCGTTTATAGTAAAAAAAAAAAATTAAGCTCTTTATTAAAGAATTCATTTATTTAATTAAAATTTTATCTTAAAAATTAAAATTGGACTTTTTTACTCGAAATGAAACATATTGAATCAGATACCTAATATGGCTATGGAACCAGAATTTTTAAATTTTTCAAAAATCCTTTGACCACAAAACATTACCCACAAAGTACTATAACTTCAACAAGTTTCATCAAAGTCGATCAGATGACTGCCAGGGGTTTGATATTCGTGATCTGGAAAGCACCAGCTTAAAATTATAATCCATAAACAAAAAAAGATCGCAAAATCGTGGAATACAAAAAAAATGTAAATCGAACCAACAAAGAAAATTATTCGTTTTTAGTAAAAAAATTCAACTATTTATTAAAGAATTCATTTATTTAATTAAAATTTTATCTTAAAAAAAAATTAAAAATGGACTTTTTTACTCGAAATTAAACATATTGAATCAGATACCTAATATGGCTATGGAACGACAATTTTTAAATTTTTCAAAAATCCTTTGACAACAAAACATTACTCACAAAGTACTATAACTTCAACAAGTTTCATCAAAGTCGATCAAATGACTGCCAGGGGTTTGATATTCCTGATCTGGAAAGCACCAGCTTAAAATTATAATCCATAAACAAAAGAAGATCACAAAATCGTGGAGTACAAAAAAAAATATAAATCAAACCAACAAAGATAAATTATTCGTTCTTAGCAAAAAAAATAAAACTACTCATTAAAGAATTCATTTATTTAATTAAAAATTTATCTTATTAAAAAAAATTAAAAATTGACTTTTTTACTCGAAATGAAACATATTGAATCAGATATCTGATATGGCTATGAAACCAGAGTTTTTAAATTTTTCAAAAATCCTTTGACCACAAAACATTACCCACAAAGTACTATAACTTCAACAAGTTTCATCAAAGTCGATCAGATGAATGCCAGGGGTTTGATATTCCTGATCTGGAAAGCATCAGTTTAAAATTATAATCCATAAACAAAATAAGATCGCAAAATCTTGGAATACAAGAAAAAAATATAAATCAAACCAACAAAGAAAATTATTCGTTTTTAGTAAAAAAATTAAGCTCTTTATTAAAGAATTAATTTATTTAAATAAAATTTTATCTTAAAAATTAAAAATGGACTTTTTTACTCGAAATGAAACATATTGAATCAGATACCTAATATGGCTATGGAACGACAATTTTTAAATATTTCAAAAATGCTTTGATCACAAAACATTACCCACAAAGTACTATAACTTCAACAAGTTTCATCAAAGTCGATCAGATGACTGCCAGGGGTTTGATATTCCTGATCTGGAAAGCATCAGTTTAAAATTATAATCCATAAACAAAAAAAGATCGCAAAATCGTGGAATACAAAAAAAAATATAAATCAAACCAACAAAGATAAATTATTCGTTCTTAGCAAAAAAAATAAAACTACTCATTAAAGAATTCATTTATTTAATTAAAAATTTATCTTATTAAAAAAATTTTAAAATTGACTTTTTTACTCGAAATGAAACATATTCAATCAGATATCTAATATGGCTATGGAACCAGAATTTTTAAATTTTTCAAAAATCCCTTGATCACAAAACATTACCCACAAAGTACTATAACTTCAACAAGTTTCATCAAAGTCGATCAGATGACTGCCAGGGGCTTGATATTCCTGATCTGAAAAGCACCAGCTTAAAATTATAATCCATAAACAAAAAAAGATCGCAAAATCTTGGAATACAAGAAAAAAATATAAATCAAACCAACAAAGAAAATTATTCGTTTTTAGTAAAAAAATTAAGCTCTTTATTAAAGAAATCATTTAATTAATTAAAATTTTATCTTAAAAATTAAAAATGGACTTTTTTACTCGAAATGAAACATATTGAATCAGATACCTAATATGGCTATGGAACGACAATTTTTAA
>NC_046659.1:126282422-126299832 GCF_010883055.1 Belonocnema kinseyi | reverse complement strand
AAGTACTATAACTTCAACAAGTTTCATCAAAGTCGATCAGATGACTGCCATATTGAATCAGATACCTAATATGGCTATGGAAGGACAATTTTTAAATTTTTCAAAAATCCTTTGACCACAAAACATTACTCACAAAGTACTATAACTTCAACAAGTTTCATCAAAGTCGATCAAATGACTGCCAGGGGTTTGATATTCCTGATCTGGAAAGCACCAGTTTTAAATTATAATCCATAAACAAAAGAAGATTGAAAAATTGTGGAATACGAAAAAAAATCAGACCACAATTGTAGGTTGTAAAAAAGACTCTAAGGAGTCTAAAGGGAGCAAACAGTGTGAAAAGGGAACGTAATGCGACTGACGAGGGAATGAAATGATCGTTGAGGGTGAAGAGAAAAGAAAGGAAGAGAGATCAGGATCTTGAGAAGCTGCATCGTGTCATTTGACATAAGCAGGATCGTAGGCTGTCTTAAAAAGCGAGGGGAGTGTGCTTATACAATGTGACAAAGGACCATCAGTCAACAAAGGATTTCTTGAGTAGAACGAGTAGAACTAACTCAACTTGTATCCTCACAATGTCAAATTTTTACATATTTGCTAATATATTCCTCCCATTCGTCAAATTTAATTCTAATTAATTCAATTCATCTATTCTTAAAAGTCCATCAATTACATCTTAAGCCTATTTCAATATAAAAGTATTTAACCAGCCCTTTCTTTGGAAGGTTGCTTTCACATATGTGCTACTGATATGATAAACAGGGAATTAGAAAAACCTTCACTCAAAATATTAGTAAATGACGTTAATAGCTGTATGTGAATAAAGAAAATTAAATAAGAATTTCTATAAAAAAGGTTCTTATTTATCGCGATCTTAGCAATAAGAACAGGGAAGATATCCATTTGTGGAATCACTTGGGAAATGTTATTTCCTGATTTTGTTTAGTTTCTTTCCATTTCGATGATAATAAAATGCTTTGTGGAGTTGACGAAAAACCAAACATGAAGGAACGGAAACGGAATGAAAGTTTATAGATTAAGGTGGCTTGGGCGCTTTTTAAAAAAATCACGGGCAGTTCTGAAAATTTGATATTATCGAAAGAAAATATACTAGATCACTTTGCAAAAAAGAAATACTAAGGTTGACGATGAAATTATCGAAAAAAACGCTATTAAAAAGTTGTGATTTTAACATGTAGTCTTATGGGAGGGCTCAACAGAATGAGGTAATACTCTTGAACAAAATCACGAACTTTTATAAATCAATGTTATCCGAGTGCCATAAAATAAAAGGAATCGATTAGTACCATAATAAAGGGGGTTTGACGATGTCATTGGTGAAAAATTTCAATGAAAACTGCAAATATTGTACAATAGCTGTGACTATCTGAGGCATATCATATCATATCATATCATATGTTTCTGTCACTTTTTTTGGTCGTTTTCTACTTTTTTATTAAGATGACATTATAATATGCGTATATCAATAAAATTCAAATAAAGACTGATCGCATGATAGATAGCCCCCACAGTGCCCCCCCACATTGTACGGCACCAAACGCCCAAGCCACCTTAATGTCTAAGTTTAGTAAATTTTTACAAAATCTTTAATAACATAATCTCTAGCAAAGTCCTTGTTTAACGGGATTGCACAAAAATTCTTTAAAAAAAGAAAACTATTTTTTGGTTGACTTTGAAACAATTTATTATTATTGTACCATTAAGCTATTAGATGCGAATGAAGAAATTTAAATAAGAATTTTTTTCCGCTTTGGTTATGATAATCAATTATGGTATTAGGCTTTGTAGATTTGACCAAGAACTAAACTTTAGAGAACATAAACGGAATCAAAGTTCATAGTTTAATGCCTTAGTTTAGTAAATTAAAAAAAAATCAATAAGGAATAAGGTAAAGAAATAATCCAAAAAGATCACTTTTCTAAATTTGTTAATATTGCTAATACATTTTTATATATTCGTTTATATATTCCTCCTAATCGTTATATTTAATTCTAATTAATTCATCTTTTGTCCAAAGTCCATCAATTATATTCAAAGTCCTTTTTCAATATAGTATTTAACCATCTTCTTCTTCAAAAGGTTGCTTTCACAAATGTGCTATTAATATGGCAAATAGGAAATTAGAAGAACATTTCTAAAAATATTGGTGAAATAAGAATTCGTATAAAATAGGTTTTTATTTTTGGCGATTGTAGCAATGAAAACAAGGAGGATGTGCAATTGTACACTCAGTTCGGATTTCTTAGAAAAATTATTTCCTGAATTTGTGCAGTTTCTTTCCATTTCAGATATGATCATAAGTTATGAAGATAGGCTTTGTGGAGTTACCCAAGAACCAAATTTTAAGGAACGGAAACGGAATCAAAGTTTATAGTTTGATGTCCTAGCGTATGTTGTAATTGATTCTAAACCAACCTATTATCGTTATTGTACCATTAAGACATAAAACGTTCTTATTTCTGGCAGCTGTAGTAATTAAAACAAGGAGGATGTCTAATTGTCCTATCACTGTGGAAATATTATTTCCTGACTTTTTGTATGTCGTTTCTTTCCACTTCATGTATGAAATCAGTTATGATAATAGACTTTGCAGAGTTCGCCAAGAACCAATCTTTATAGGACGGAAGCGAAATAAAAGTTTATAGTTTAATGTCTCAGTTTTATAGATTTTTAGAAAATCTTTAACAAAATTATCGTGTAAAACAGAATGTCATAAGAAGTTTTGAAACAAGAAAAGTATTTGGTGGTTGATTCTGAACCAATCTATTATTATTATTATATGCTTAAGCCATTAAATGCAATTAAAGAAAATTAAATAAGAATTTGTATAAAAAAGATTCTTATTTCCGGTGACTGTAGCAATGAAAACAAGGAGGGTGACTAATTGTCCACTTACGTTGGAAAAATTATTTCCTGAAATTTCCTTTATAGTTTCTTCAAACTTCAGTTATCATAATCATTTATAATAATAGGATGTGCAGAGCTAACAAAGAACCAAACTTAAAAAAACGAAAACGGAATCAAAGTTTATGGTTGAATGTCTCAGCTTCGTAAATTTGTACAAAGTCTTGAGATTATGTCATTCAAGATTCTTGAATGACATAATCTCTAACAAAGTTTTCTTGTGTTAGGCTAACGCTAATCAATTATGATAATAGGCTTTGTAGAGTTGAATCAAAGTCTATATGTTTTAAGGTCTTAATTTAGTAGATTTTACAAAATCTTTCATAACATAATTTTCAACAAAGTCATCTTGTATAATAGAATATAATAACAAGTCTTGAAACAAGAAAAATATTTTGTGGTTGATTCTGAACCAATCTATTATTATTATTAAAAAAAAAACATTTCTGTTGCGAAATGTTGTCACAGGCTTATACTGCCCAATATGCCGAAGGCATTTTTGGTTAGAGTTGGATTTTTATTTGATCATTTTGCACGGGGCTCTCCCGGTATATATCATCAGTCACGGACGCATTTTTATAATGCAATCAAGTGATCTGATGAGAGCATTCTGACCAGACATATTGGACAAAGCCTGGTTTTTACCCCATCATTGACGGACTGGGTTGCAGTCAAGTACACAATGGGGGGACCTACAGCTGAAAGGTGGGTTCCGAACCACCATAACCTCGGTAAAGGTACATTGGAAAATTTCCAGAGGTACCGGCTCAGGGATCGAACCCCGGACCTCTGAGGTGAAGTCCAAGTGTCTAACCAACTGAGCCACCGAGGCTCTACTGAGCCACCGAGGCTCTTTAGCCACCGAGGCTCTGGGGCCACCATTATTATTATTATTATTATTATTATTATTATTATATGTGTAGAATATAGTTTATATTTGTAAGATATGTCTAGAGATGGCCCTGCGTGAGGAAGAGACCATATAGCGACTTTCCTCGAAGATTGCCGAATGATCCCTTCGTGAGGCATAGCGATTTTTCCCGAAGGGGGAAGAACCTTTGGCGTGCAGTGCGAAGCCGACCGTTAAACATGATTGTTCTATTTGCCTTTACCTGACATTACAATAAGCGAGTTCCGGTATTTTGATTTCAATTCTTTGTTCTTAATTATTTCAAGCCCTTTTCGCTCGACAAACTGTTCCATATGCTTAAGTGATTAGATGCGATTAAAGAAAATTAAATAAGAATTTTTATAAAAAAGATTCTTATTTCCGGTGACTGTAGCAATGAAAACAAGGAGGGTGACTAATTGCCCACTCACGTTGGAAAAATTATTTCCTGAAATTTCCTTTATAGTTTCTTCAAACTTCAGTTATCATAATCATTTATAATAATAGGATGTGCAGAGCTAACAAAGAATCAAACTTAAAAAAATGAAAACGGAATCAAAGTTTATGGTTGAATGTCTCAGCTTCGTAAATTTGTACAAAGTCTTGAGATTATGTCATTCAAGATTCTTGAATAACATAATCTCTAACAAAGTTTTCTTGTGTTAGGCTAATCAATTATGATAATAGGCTTTGTAGAGTTGAATTAAAGTCTATGTTTTAATGTCTTAGTTTAGTAAATTTTACAAAATCTTTGATAACATAATTTTCAACAAAGTTATCTTGTATAATAGAATATAATAACAAGTCTTGAAACAAGAAAAATATTTTGTAGTTGATTCTGAACCAATCTATTATTGTGATTATACCATTAGGCCCTTAGATGCGAATAAAGAAAATTAAATAAGAATTTGTATAAAAAAGATTCTTATTTCTGACGATTGTAGCAATGAAACAAAGAGGATGTGGAATTGTCCAATCACTTTAGAAACATTATTTCCTGAATTTTTCTTTGTTGTTTCTTTCCACTTCAGTTATGATAATCAGTTATGAAAATGGGTTCTGTAGATTTGACCAAGGACCAAACCAAGAACGCAAGAAACTAAGAACGGAAACAGAATCAAAGTTTATCGTTTAATGTCTTAGTTTAGTAAATTTGTACAAAATCTTTAATATCTTAATCTTCTACAAAGTTATCTTGTATGACAGAATTTCATAACAAGTCTTGAAACGAGAAAAGTAGTTGGTGGTTGATTCCGAACCAATCCATTAAGATTATTACATTTTCCAAATAGAAAAATAAATTCACAAATCTAAACTAGATTTCGAAACCACCTGTATAAGGAGGAGGGAAGGCTCATTAGAGAGAATTATCTAAAAAATAAAAAACGAGGAAAAAAAGCAAGGAGTCAACTAAATCAACCTCTCATAACAGCCAATTTAAACTTCCTCGTCAGGGATTATCTATAGGAACACAACTGGTGTGAATAATAAAAACTTGTCTTAATTAAAATTCACATAATACCTAAAAATAAAAACCATATACGAATACAAATCTATAGATAGTTGTTTCTGAAATGATCGATTTCTTCGAAATTGATAGAAATGAGGGAAATGTGAATGATATGATTGGAGGGCCAATTAAAATATCAACGAATTTGATTTATTTAGCAAAGAACTGATATCAACTAATTGGTTAAAATGGTTATTCATTTTTGTTATAAAAAGTATTTTGACACATATATCAATATTCACAAACAAATGTAGGTAGAATAATACAAAGTAGATTTATGTATACAATATACATGTACAACAGTTTTTATTTTCAAGTATTATGTGAGTTTTAATTAGCATTTTATATTATTCATACCTGTAGTTTTACTATAAATAATCCCCGATGAGGAAGCCTCATTTGGATTCGAAACATATTGCTCCCTAATAATATTAAAATGCGGAGAACGAACAAGGAAAAAGTGAAAGGTTGGTTTTGACTGACTCTTTCTTTTTTCTTCCTCTTTTTTCCTTTTCTTATAATTCTCTAATGAGCCGGAAAGGAGGTGGCTTCGAAATCTAATTTTGATTTGTGATTTTTTTCAAGCTCTGATGAGGGAAAAAGAAAAGAGGCTACTAAACGAACTTCACACTCTTTCTTCTCTATTCCCCTGTTTGCCCTTTTCTAAAGAAGTCCTTTTTTTCTTCTGTTTGAAAAAAAATTTCCCTTTCATTTGTTTCATCGCTTAAATGCAAAATAAATCACAATAAGATCCAGTGGGTAAATAAAAATATTTTTGTTTAAAGTTCACCTATTTGGTTGTAAATACAACTATTTGGATAAACTAATATCTAATCTTTTTCTAAATTCATCTTTAGATTGAAAATAATAATAAAAATATCTCCCTGTTATATCTGATTTGAGAGCATTTTCGTCACTGAAGGCTGGAATACTTTTTTTCCAAATTTAATAAAACAAACAAAGGGTTTTTATGAAAGACTTATCTGTTTGTCTTTTTGTCCCATGATCCTTTTGAACGAGGAAGATATACTTTTTTTTCTCATGTTAGTGAAGCTAGTTACAAGTAGTGAAACGCGTTTTTTTATTTTCTTAAATTCACAAGGCCTAAATCTAAAAAATAACTTTTTTCTGCAGAATATTTAAATCTGGTTTCCTTAAATTACACGGGACATAAATTTGAATTTAGTCACGGTCACGAAATATGAAAATAAGAATAAAAAGGCAGTCAAAGTGGAAGGGTCAGTGTCAGTGTCACTTTCAGATTTCAGTCCGAGCAAAAATCGCAAAATAGAAGATAAAAAAGGCAAGCCAACTGAGAAGTAGACATTTTTTTGTGGACGTTGGTCAAGCAAGCGGATCTTTACGAGTTTGAGAAGGAAGGCGAGAAACTATTAAAAGAAGATAGAGTAGAAGGAACCAGAGGTTGAGGTTTTCTTGGTTTGCTTGTAAATGAAACTAGCTTGTGTAAATACAACTGTTTGCTTAAAAATTAATTTTCTTCTTTTGAAAATTCAACTATTTGGTTAAAAAATTTTCATTTTTGGTTGAAAATGCTCTTTTTTGTTGGAAAATTCAATTATTTTGTTGAAAATTCATCTCTTGTGATTGAAAATTCAACTATTTGTTTGAAAATTATTTTTTTTTTTTGAAAAGTTTTCTTATTTGTTGAAAAATCATATCTTTAAAAAATGGAACTATTTTTTTTAATCCAACTGTTTTTGGTACAAGTTTAATCATTTTCGTTTTAAAATCCAAAAGTATGGTGGAAAATTCATCGCTGTAGAGAGTGTAGAGAGTGTAAAGTGTAGGTTGAAAATTCACTTATTTGTTTAAAAATTCATCTTTATTGGTTGTAAATTAGTGTTTTTTTTAATACAACATCCTAGATAATTTATCTTCTCGGATTGAAAATTCAACTATTTGGTTGAAATTGTAACATTAGAGGTTAAAAATTCAACAATTTGATTAAAAATTAAATTCTTTGGTTAAAAGCCATTTTTTTAATGCAATTATTTTGTTAAAAATTACTCTTTTTGGTTTCTGAATACAACTGTTTAATTGAAATTTATTTATTTTTATTGAAAATTACATTTTTCCGGCTTTCCAAGACATTTTTCTTTTTAACTGAAAAATAATTTTTCTTTGTAAAATATTTAAATCTAACTTTCTTTAATTTTACGGTACATAAATTTGCATTGATTGTGGTCACGAAATATGAAAATAAGCATAGGAATTTTAATAGAAATTAAACTTTTCAGGTTTTTAGATTGAAAATTCAAGACATTGATTAGAAATAAAATTACTTTAGACAAAAAATTTATCCTTTTAAACTGAAATATGAACTGTTTTCTTAAAGTTTCATCTTAATGAATAGATAATTTACCCTATTTAATTTTCCTAAATAATTCGCCTTTTCGGATACAAGTTAAATTTATTTGTTGAAATATCATATTTTTTAATAAAAAAATTAATAACTATTTAATTTAAAATTTAATTATTTGTTAAAAAGTTATCTTTTTTGTTGAAAATGAACTCTTACAGTAAAAATTCAACTATCTCCTAAATAATAATTCTTTTTGAACTAAGCATTCAACTATTTAGTAAAAATTCACTTATTTTGTTAAAAATTCATCTCTTTTAATTGAAGATTTAAATATTTGGTTTGAAAATAATTTTTTTAAAGTTATCTGATTTGTTGAGAATTCAACTGTGTTCTGAATAATTCGTCTTTTCGGATGGAAAATTCGATTTTTCTTTAGATAATTCATCTCTTCTAATGAAACATTTAACGATTTTGTTGAAAATTCAATTCTTCTGTTAAAAAAATATCTTTTAATTGACCATTCAACTAGTTGGTTGATAATGCAAATATTTGTTAAAAGTTATCTTTTTTGTTGAAACTTAATTTTTTTGGTCAACAATGAACTCATTCGTTGAAAATTCCACTGTATCCGGAATAATAATTCTTTTCGGATTGAATATTCGACTATTTGGTGAAAATTCAATTATGTTGTTGAAAATTCATCTTTTTTCATCAAAAATTCAAATATTTCGTTGAAAATTAATTTTATTTATATGTTACCTGATTTGTTGAAAATTCAACTGTCTTCCAAATAATTCATCCTTTGGGTTTGAAAATTCATCTCTTTTTATTAAAAATTCCACTATTTGGTTGAAAATTCAATTTCTTTGTTGAAAATTTATCTCTTTTAATTGAAAATTCATTTACTTGTTAAAAAGTTATCTTTTTCGTTAAAATTTTATCTTTTTTGGTTAAAAATAATCTCTCTTGTGGAAAATTCAACTAATTCAACTATTTAGTGAAAATTTAATTATTTTCTTGAAAATGCATCCGTTTTAATTGAAAAATTATACTATTTAGATGAAAATTGAATTTTTTTCTTGAAAAGTTATCTGGTTTTTTGGAAATTCTACTGATGTCTTCTAAATTATTCGTCTTTTCGTATTGAAAATTCAAATTTGCTGTGAAAAACTCATATCTGATAATTGAACTTTCAACTGGTTAATTGAAAATGCAATTATTTGTTAAAAAAATTTCTTTTTTGTTGAAATTTGATCTTTTTTGTTTAATGAACTATTTCGTTGAAAATTTCACTGTCTAAGAAATAATACTTCTTTTCGGATTGAATGTTCAACTATTTGGTGAAAATTTAATTATTTTGTTGAAAATTCATCTCTTTTAATTGAAGATTCAACTATTTGGTTAAAAATTAATTTCTTTTAGAAGTTACCTTATTTGCTGAAAATGCAACTGTCTTCCAAATAATTCGTCTTTACGGATTAAAGATTCATCTCTTTTTATAAAAAATAAAAAATTTCTGTTGAAAATTTATCTTTTTTAATTAAAAATTCATTTACTTGTTGAAAAGATATCTTTTTTCTTGAAATTTTATCTTTTTTGGTTAAAAATAAACTTTTTTGTGGAAAGTTATCTGATTTGTTGAAAATTCTACTGTCTTCTAAATAATTCGTCTTTTCGTATTGAAAATTCAAGTCTTTTATTTGAAAATTCAACTATTTGGTTGAAAATTGAATTATTTGTTAAAAAGTTATATTTTTTGAAATTTTATCTTTTTTGGTTGAAAATGAACTCTTTTGTTGAAAATTGAACTGCCTCCAAAATAATAATTCTTTTCGTATTTAATATTAAACTTTTTAGTGGAAATTAAATTATTTGCTTGAAAATTCATCTCTTTTAATCGAAAATTAAATTATTTGGTTCAAAACTCATCTCTTTGATTAAAAGTTCGACTATTTGTTTGCAAGTGCCGAGGTTTCTTGAAAGTTTGTTTTTGTTTGAAAAACTTAACTTTTCAGTTTAATAATTCAACTGAGTTCCAAAAAAAAATCCTTGTAAATTCAAATATTTCATTAAAAATGCAACTATTTTATTGGAAAGCGTTTTGAACTATGAAGTATCTTTCTTATACAAATTTAATAGAAACAAACAAAAGCTCAATAACGAAGATTCATCTTTTAGTCAGATTGCTCCTTGATCCCTTAATCCCTCTAAACGAAGAAGACATCCTCTTTTTCCACTTCAGTAAAGACACTTACAGGTAGTGAAATAGGATTTCTTATTTCTCAAATTCCCAAGGCTTAAAAATAATATTTTTTTTGTGCGTAAAATATTTAAATCTGGTTTCCTTCAATTTCACGGGACATAACTTTACATTCAGTCATGGTCACGAAGTACATATGAAAATAAGAATAGGAAGGCGGCCAAAGTGGAAGGGTCAGTGTCAGTTTCAGGTTTCAACCAGAGGAACATTTGTGAAGACGAAGTAGAAGAAGAGCAGGTCAAGGGAGAAGTAGATTTTTTTGTGAGCATGGGACACGTGAAACGGTTCTTTACGAGTTTGCGGGGAAGGCAGGGAGGAATGGTGGAAAGGATGATGGTTGGAAGCGGGGAAAGGGAGGAATGGTGGACGGGCGCGAGGATGGCGGGGGAAGAGTGGAAGGGATGATAGCTGGTCGGGGGGAAGAGAGGATGGTAGGAAGAATGTTGAGTGGAAGGGGGGAAGGAAGGCGATAAGCTACTAAAGAAGATAGTGAAGAAGAGAAGAGGGTGAGGTTTTCTAAAATCTGAGTTAAGCCTCAACTAAATACTAAATAGGAGGCGAGTGTAGACAGAAGATTGAAGTGTGCAGGTTTGAAGAGGCATCCAGCTACATTCTACAATTCTACATTCTACATTCTACATTGCAATCGCATGCTGGGTCGAAAAGGTCGAAAGGAACTCGTTTTGGAACTACGCAGTTTGGTTCGTATCGGTGAACATCACACAAAACAGCTCGTATTTCTTTTCCAAAGGTTGGAAAAATATCTTCAGTTTTGACTTCGAGACTTTTCAGGGCCTCGAGAGCTTCGAGATTTATTACCATGTGTGGTGGTGGTAAACCGCCCTATATTCCTATAGCAACAAAGTGTGCCAATATTTTACATTCCAGATTTCACACTCTTTCATGACGACTGTACGACTAAATTTTTTTTGTGAATTTACTCAGAGGATATCCAAAAATAATGTAAGCCTACTTGGGTGGAGAGAAGCTTTTGGTTAATTCTTACTTTTTTTTATCAATTAACAAAGTAGTTGAACTTTCATAAATTATCAACCAAAACAGATGGTTCCTCAAAAAAAAAAATTATTAGTTTCTATTTTAAGCAAGAAAAGATTTTTATTTTAAATAGAAAAGAGTTTTAATTCAACCAAAAATTATGCATTTTTAATAAAATAGTAGTTTTCAACAAAAGAGATGAATTTTCAAATAAAAGTGAGGAATTTTCAACAAGATTTGAAATTTTTACCAAAAATTTTTTTCGGTCAATACAGAAAAAATGTGTATCAAAGCGCTGAGTTTTTAACAAAAAATGATATAGTTGAAATTACATTGAAAAAAAATAATTTCTAAATTAAAAATTGAATTTTCTACAAAACGGCTAAATTTTCAACAAGAAAAGTTAATTTTTAACCAAATAGTTGCGCTTTTATTTAAAAAAAAATAATGTTTAACCTAAAAAGGTGACATTTTAACAACAAATGTAATAACTAATATTTTAACCAAAAAGGTTTTAGTTTAAAATCAAGAAAAATATTAATTTGTTAAAAAAAAGACGAATTTTCTACAAAATATATAAATTTTCTACCAAAATTGATGAATTTTCAACTGGAAACGAAACGAATTTTTAATAAAATAGTTTAGTTTTCAACCAAAGAAATAAATTTTTAAAAAACTTTAACTTTCGCTCGAACATTGGAATTTTCTTCCAATCTGTTGAATTTTCGATCCAAAAATTGCGAGTTTTCCACAGAACATTGCTTTTTAAACACAAAAGTTAATTTTCCACCGAAGCAAATAATTTTTAATCAGACAGTTGCATTTCTAGCCCGAAAGATAACATTTCTACAAAAGGGAATGAATTTCCAAACCAAAAAGATGAGTTTTCAACTAAATAATTAAATTTATAATCAACCAAAATTTTCTCCACAAAATAGAAAAAATGTTACAAATTGTAATTTTAATTAATTAAATTTATTTGGATGAAATTATTTTATTCCATATATAAAATTCACTTTTTTGTTGAAATAACTATTTACGCTTTTTTCGAGAATTCTTTTTTTTTCTTTTTTTGAAAAATCAACTTTTTTCTGCAAAATATTTAATTTAGCTTTCCTACATTTTCACATGATATAAACTTTTAATCAGGCGTGGTCTTGTTATATTTGAAAATTCGGAAAATTTAATTAAAATTATATTTAAAATAAATCTTTTTCATTTGAAATTGTTTAAATCGCCAAAGAAAATAAAAAGTTGGACAGGAAAAAATTAGAGAATTTTGAAAATGAAGATTTTTAACAAAATAGTTCAACTTTAAACGAAGTAGTTAAATTTTCAATAAAAAAATATGAATCCTGTACAAAAAATGTATTAGTCGATATTTCAGCTAAAATAGTTCAATTTTTAACCAAACTATTAAATATTTAATCCGAAAATATAAATTGTAAACAAAGGAAAAAAATATTTTTCTACCAAGTAATTGAATTTTTCACCAAAACCATGGATTTTTAGATTAAAAAAGACGAATTTTAAACGAAATTCATAAATTTTTGGCAGGCTAATTTCCAAACCAATCCATTGCATTTTTTATCAAAAGGATAATATTTCTACAAAAAAAAAGAACTTTCAAACCTATTTTAAACTGATTCGAATTATTTCTAAAAAATTCGAAAAATCTTTTAAAATAAAAAACTTGCTCTAAAATCCAGGAAGCTCAAGAAAAGTTTTTTGTTTTTCCTAAAATTATGTAACAAAAAAATTGTTTAATTGAAACAAAATCTAAAATCTTTAGAATTTAATTTAGAATTTATTTTATTGCAATTTGAAATTGTTTTATTCAGTTTATGAAGGATTGTATGGTAAACCTGTTCCAAGATTAAGATGAAATTAATGAGGGAAGTTTAAATTCATAAACATTCAAATACATCTAAAAGCAACGAATTTCCAACAAAATAATTGAATGCTCGGCCTAAACAGGTTAATTTTGAAATTTTCAACCAAGAAGATTCATTTTCTGTCAAAAAGAATGAATTTTCAACAAATTAATGGATTTTTAATAAATTAAATGAACTTAAAAAATAGAGTCATTCTCAAATTCTCAAATTTCATTCTCAATTCTCATTCTCAAAGAAAAAGATGATTTTTTTACATACTAAAATTATTCATTTTCACCCGAAAAATTGAATTTTCTACAAAGTATTTCAATTTTATAACAAAAAGGATTAGTTTTACTGAAAAAATGTGATAATTGATATTTTAAAAAAGAAATGTTTTCATTTTATATAAAGAAATAGATAAATTAAACCAAAAAAGACGAATTTCAAATAAAATAGTTGATTTTTCAATTAAAAACTATCAATTTTCAAACAATGATTAAAATTTTGAAGCTTTAGTTAAAAAAAGAGAAAAATAATTAAAGAAAAGTAGCTTCAATAAAATAGTTAAATCTTTAATCTACAAAATGAATCTTCAATAAAATAGTTAATTATTCAGCCGACAAAATTAAATTTTAATTAGTTCAATTTTCCGACACAAAAGATGAATTCTCATTTAAAATTTTAAAGGTTGAATTTTTAATTTAAAAATATCAATTTTCAACTAATAATGGAAAAGTTAAAGTTTGCGTTGAAAAAATTAATTTCAAAGCAAAAAATAGGATGTTCAATAAAATAGTTAAATCTTCAATCAATGAAATTAATGAGCAAGAAAGTAGTTCAAATAAACAACTAGTTAAATAGTTGAATTTGCAAACACAAAGGATGAATTCTCAATTAAAATTTTAATAACTGAATTTTCAAAGAGATTTTCAACTAAAAACTAGCAATTTTTAAACCATAATGAAAATGTCAAAGTGTCAATTTAAAAAAATAAATAATTTTTAACCAAAAAGAAAAAGAATCTTGAATAAAATATTTATATCTTCAATCAATAAAATAAATGTTCAACAAAGAAGTTCAAGTTAAAACCAACTAGTTGAATTTGCCAACACAAAAGATGACTTCTCAAAATTTCTCAATAACCAAATTTTAATAGTTTAATTTCCAATTAAAAATGAGCAATTTATAGCCAAAAGTGCATTATTTAAATTTTCGGGAAAAATGAAGTCTGTATGTAAATGCTTTACTTCTAAAACAGAATCACAAATTTTCATTTTTCCAGAATTTCAAAAAGTTATGATTCACATTTATATTTTCCATACGTGACGTACTTTTGGAATAGCCCCTTATCAAAATTACTGTCTCTGCTTTTATTTGTAATTATTTTAGATAAAAGACACTGTGAAATACAAAGATGTTGTATTAATATTACAATTTTTTTTTCTTTTAAAAATTGCCTAGCACAACAAAATAATGTTTTCTATTAAATCGAAAAATCATATATCGTTTTTTTTTTAAATAATTGTTTAGTATTACAAAAAAGGATGAAAAATAGGATTCGATAGAAGTTAATCCATTGTGCCTTGAGTTCTCTGAATGTCTATCTGAAATATCTTTTGTGGCAAGGGGCGAGAAAGAGCAGACCAGCAGGTATGCATTTGATGAAAAGCAGTGCGTGATAGAGCGAAGAAAACGCATTCCAGTTTCCACACACTGATTGATGAAGGGACGAGTGTATGTCAGGTTTTGGGCCCTAGGGAAGAAAAGCGACGAGGCAGAAAAAACAGGCTGACCTAGGACAAGGGGAAGATGAAGGAAGAAGTAAAATCTGTTAAAAACTTAAAATAGATTTGAGAGCCGATTATAAAACCAGGACCTGTCTGTCTCCCTGCCTCTTGCCTCTCTGGGCCCTCGAAGGCAAGAAGTAAAATATCGACCCTCACTCCTCCGCTTAGAATGCTTAGAAATTTTTTTTCAGGCCACTCAATCCCTGAATAGGAAGCTTTAGAAAATTTCGTTCGTATTCTAGTTCTAGTTAACTTTAATTCAAACAAATTATTATTGAGGAGAATTGAAGAAAAGCGGATCAAAATAATAAATACGTGAAAAGCTGAAAAGAGCCTTTACACTTTTTCCTCTAGCCATCTCGCTTTATCATTTTTTTTTAAATTCTTCTTATTTCCCCTGTTTTCAAGAAACTTATTCTATTTTACTTTTTCCTTGATTTTACCTTATTTGCGAATTGAATTAATTAATTAACTAATTTGAACTATTTTTTGTTTATAATTAATTATTTTTAATTTGAAATTAATTATATTTTTGGTTGAGAATTCGTCTTTTTGACTACAAATTGTATCATTTGTTTGAAAATGTAATATTTTGTCGGAAATCCAATTAATTCAATTAAATTTGTTGTTAAAAATTCAGGAGTTTTGAAAATTCGACGAATGTTCATCTCTCAAGAGGAATTTTTGTTTGTTTAAAATGCATTTTTTTGGTTGAAAATTAATCGTTTTGGGTTAAACATTTACAAATCTAGTTAAAAATTAACCTTTTTCTGAAAATTCGAATGTTTTCTAAAAAATTCGTCCTTTTTTCTTTAAAAACTTAACAATGTATAATTGCACATGTGGTTGAATTTTTTTTTTCTTTCAGGAGCGAAAGATCTTTCATGGTTTATTATAGACGAAAATTTAACTAAGTAGTTAAAAATTAACCTTTTTTAAAAATTTAAGTGTTTTCTAGAAAATTCGTCCTTTTCGCTTGAAAAATTCATCTTGTAGATTATAAATTCAACTATTTAGATCAAAATAAACTTTTTTGTTGAAAAATTCAACTCTTGTAGAAAATTCGTCTTTTTTTGTTTGAAAAGTCATCTTTGTAGGTTGAAAAATCAACTATTTGGTTAAAAATTAACTTTTCTGTTAAAAATTCAAGTGTTTTTAAAAATATTTCGTCTCTTTCGCTTGAAAGATTAATTTTTCCAGCTTGTAAATTCAACTATTTGGATCAAACTTAACTTTTTCTTCGAAAATGGTGTATTTTATTCAAAATTAAAATATTTTTGTGAAATATCAATTATTACATTTTCTATTATAAATTCGCTCTGTTTGGTTGAAACTAATTTGATGTTTAGTTCATTTGTCTACTGGTCGATAAAAGCATCAGAACGGCAATCTGAGAGACATGGGTTCGAATTCCAGCGAAGCTTGAGAGCAATTTTTTTTTTACAATTTAAAAATAAAAAATGATATTAACAAAAATTGATATGAGACCAGTAGACAATGAATTAACATGAAATTATTTAATACATGCTATCTGCTCAAAAACCATAACGACAAAAAATATACTTGGTTGAAAGTGAAACTACATATTTTCTAGAAAATTTATGTTTTTATTTGAAGATTAATCATTTTACTTAAAAGTAAATTTCTTGGGGGAAAATAAAAATATTTTGTTAAAAATTCGATCTTTTGCTATAAAATTAATCTTCTGGATTCAAAATTAATTTTTTTGGTTTGTATTTCATTTTTTCTAGTCAATATTTTTTAAAGAGAATTATCATTTTGGTTAGGATTTAATTTCTGTGTTTGAAAATTAACAAGCTTTGTTGAAAATTCGTTCTTTAGGTTAAAAATTAATTTTCTTTTTAATTGAAAATTTAATGATTATATTTTTGGTTCAAAATTGACATTTTTGGTTGAAAAATAAAATACTTTTACTTAAAAATATCGTATTTCTGCTGGACTTTCCTTTAAGCTGTAATGCCTTCTGATTTATTATTTTGTTGATAAAAAATTTCCTTACGAAAGATCTTCCATCCCCGCCCGATACAAAAAATCTTCTGTTTTTTTTCCTCATAAAGAAAGCTTCGTAATGTTAACATTATGGAACTTATTTTAATGCATTTAATTAAACGTTCTTCAATTTAAAAAAGTCTAATTCAAGTTCTAAGCAATTTTCGGGATCTGTGTGTGTGGATGCGTTGTTTATAACAATGTTTTATGATTTTTTTCTCGAGCTCTTTATAGTATTTCAAAAATCGTTTTTTATGGTAAAACTTTTTTCATTAACATAATTCAAGGTTGCTGCGAAAAGATCAAAGATTCCTTAGTTCGAAACGAATCGATTGTCCTATAAAATTAGTACATTTGATTAAAAAGTAAGGAAATTATGCTCTTTCAAAATAATTGAAACATCTGTTTTAAACAGAAAAACTTTTTTCATCGACATGAACAAAATTGTATTTATGAATAGAAAAGTTCCTTTAATCATAAATTTTCAAATAAAATAATTCTGACATGGACTGATAGGGATTGCAATAGTATTAATTCATTTTTTTTAAATTTTTGTATTTCGTTTTTTAATTCAAAACCTAATCTTAACTTTAATTAATTTAGCATAAAGCTGGAAAAGTGATTTGTGTGATTTGTCATTGTATTTACAAAAATTTTATATTAATTTGTATTTTTCTATTTTTTATATTATTTAATTGATTAAAATGAAAAATTATTATAGTTTGTTTATTATTTAAAAAATCACAAATAAATAAAATAATAAAATAATAATCAATAAAACACATAAAGTAGAAACACTCGGGAGCAAATTTAAAGCTTGTTTTCGAAATTCT
>NC_046659.1:126274810-126282322 GCF_010883055.1 Belonocnema kinseyi | reverse complement strand
TTTTAATTAAAAATATATTATATTTTTGGTTGAAAATTTCAATATTTTGTTAAAAATTCTACAATTTTGTTTAAATATAACCTTTTTTGGTGGAAAATTCTACTATTTTATTGTAAATGAACTTTTCATTCTAAGTTCGTCATTTTCGTTTGAAAATTCAACAATCTTCTTGAACTTTTTTGCTTTCAGAACTAAAACATCTTTTTTTCGATGAAAATTAAACTTTTTTGGTAAGAAATTCAGCTATGAAGTTAAAAATGATTTTTTTATAAATTCAAGTGTTTTCTAGAAAATTTGCCTTTTTAGTTTTTCGCTTAAGAAATTCTTCTTTGTAGGTTGTGAATTCAACCATTTTATTGAAAATTAACTTTTTGTGCATATTTATTTGAAGATTAAACTGCTTGTTGGTAAGTTCAACAACTTACTTGAACATTCTTTTTTTTTTAGTTAAAGATTCATCATTTCACTTAAAACTTCATTTCTTTTGGTTAAAAATTAATTTCTTTTTACTTTAGCATTCATCCTATTTGCAATCTTCATCAATTTTTTGTCAATTCTCTATTTCATGTTCTTTATAATAGTATAGTTATAATAGGATAGTGGTAATTAAGAAATATGTCAATTTACCAAAAAGTCATTATTCAAAGAACCCTATTGTTACTAAAAAGCTAAAAAAAACTCAGAGCCCTTTTCTCAATTTTGTTATTATTCATCCTAATACCAACACTAGTGCAAACTTCATCTTCTGAAAGAAGCTACTTGTAATCTTCCATATTATTTTCCTTGTACAAGGAGAGTTTCTGGACCAAGATTCCTACCTTACCGACACTGACAAGCTTCTGACCTGTAGTGCTTCGTGTCCATGCTAAAAGTAGTTTGTGAGCGTGCTAAGTTTCTATAACATTCTTGATGACGTCATCAACAAAAGTTGTTCGCGTCCGCGATCAGTTTCTAGAACTTCCTTGACGTCATTAAGAAAAGTGGTTCCTGTCTGTGATAAGTTTCTAGAATCTTCTCGATTACGTCATCAAGAAAAGTGGTTCGTGTCCACGCTAAGTTTCTAAACCAACCTTGATGACGTCATCAAAGAAAGTGGTTCGTGTCCGTGCTAAGTTTCTAGAACATGTTTGATGACGTCATCAAGAATGTTCTAGAAACTTCGCACGAACACGAACAACTTTTCTATAAAACTTAGCATGGACACGAACATATTGTGCATATTGAAATGAAGCTTTTTGAAGTCGGTAAGGTGAGAATATTAATCCAGAAACCGTATCTGCATTTGTTTACCAGGATTGCCAGAAATCACCTAAATCACTGTCGATACCCTAATAAATAACTAATTATCTCAACATTTAATCACAATTTTTAATAATTTATAGTTAAATTCGTCGTTTGATAAATAATTTCATGACATAAAAAACTCTTTTTTTTAATCAAAAACCCAGATTTTCAGTTTCTTTATCAGTTGGGCACTATATGCTATAATTTCAAAAAGCTCATCACGATACACTTGTACATTAGTGACTAGTAGGGTAGAAGGTTTTGGAAGTCCCTCTTGAAGACCTTGTAGAAGGTTCTAAAGGTGCTCGTAGGATGCTCTAAAAGCACTCTTAGAAGGCCCTGAAGGATATCCTAGAACGTTCTGAAGGACATCTTTTGAAGTTCTGGAAGATATCTTGGGAGGCTCTAAATGCGCTCATAGGATTTTCTGGAGGTACTCTTAAGAGGCTCAGAAGCCCATCGAGGTAGTCTCTTTAGGCTCTCATAGGGTAATAGGAGGCTTTGATGCCTTCTTGAGACACTCGCAGGAGGCTGTTGGTACCCTCGTCGGAGGTTTTGAGGTACTGGTACAGATTCTAGAGGACCTCGTCAGAGGGTCTCGAGACCCTTGTCGGATGCTCTTGATGCTATTGTGGGAGGCTTTGGATGCTCTCGTAGGAACCTCTGGGAGGCGATTGTGTAACATTTCACTTTTATTTCCTCTTTTACTTTTACGAATTTCACGTTGGTTGTTTTTCTTTTTAATTGTTGTGACAATTAAAACTAAAGGAAGTTAATCGAAGTGAATCTCGAAAAACACACTCGTGAGAAATTTCATTGCACGTAAAATCTAATTAAAATTACGAGTACCACAAAAGAGATGACTTTAGTGGAAAATGAAATCAAGGAGATTTTGAATAAGTACTCCTCAATCGAAGCCAGTCTGATTCGATTTGAAAGCACAGGCCCCGTTTAGAATTTTTATTTAGTCAGCCTTGCGTGTGCACTGCTGGATCGCAGGAGACGAAAGTCGCAGCTAAAAAAGCGCAGCGTGATAAATAATCGGAAACTCGTTTTGGCTGATAAAAGATCGTAAGAGATAGCATGGCGAATGAGATGATGAGGGTGGCTAAGGTGGCTAAGGTGGCTAAGGTGGTGGAGGTGGAGGAGGTGGAGGATGAGACGGGCAAAAGACGAGGTAGTGCCTAGGCGGAGGCCAGAGGCGGATTATTTACTGCTCGCAGGCAATAATAACGAAAGAAGGATAAAATGTGCCTGTGTTGTGTATTCATGTGTACTTGTTCTCACATGTATGTGTGGATGTGTGATGGCTCCCGAACTACGCGACCCATCATTCTTCTGTACAGATCGGTTAGAAAGTCTCTTATTCGCATTTCGCCGAAACACTAATCCTTTCTAGAAAATTACTCCTGAAATCGATTCTCTATTCAAATCATTATGCCAGATGCAAAATGTTTTAGCATTTTTATTTATATTGTAATTTTGAATGGTTCCTGTATTTGCATTCTTTGCAAGAAAAAGGCCTATATCTTAAGGCAGAAGAGATTAAAAATGATGTGTTATCTTTCTATTTACAAAGCGGCAGAACCTTAAATGTTTCAAATTTCGGAATTCGTGTCTTTTTTATTTATCCCTCCCCCCTTTCTCCAATTACTAAAAGAAATAGGAAAAATGAGCAGATATTCTCACGAAAAAGAAATCGGTGTGGGGGACTATAATAAATTCAATTTAAGGACATGTGACGAGTGGGTCACGTGACCAGATTCCTACCTTACCGCCACCTTTCTTATTTCCCAACTTATTTTCGCACTAAGCGCCACATCGAGTTGAAAATTTGGGATAATAAATAAGAAGCACTAAGAAATATGGGTCTGGTCCTAAACTTTAATAATTATAACAAAAGCAAAAAAATTATTTACAACAAAAATTTTTTTGATAATTATACAATTTTAGGACCAGACCCACCATTCTTAGTGCTTCTTGTTTAGTATTCTAAATTTTCAACTCGATGTGGCATTTCGTGTGAATATAAGTTGGGAAATAAACAAGGTTGCAGTAAGGTAGGTATCTGGTCACGTGACCCACTCATCACATGGCCTTAATGTGTTCTAAATGTCCTATATTTCAAGTGGAAACATTACATTTTCAACAAACTAGATGCATTATTAATAAAATAGTTGATTTTTCAACTAAGTAGTTGAACTTTTAACTAAAACTATCATTTTTCAAACAAAAATGGAAAAGTTAAATTTTCATTTATGTTCCACAAAAAAGAGAAATTGGAAACAAAATAGTTAAATTAGCAATCGAATAAATAAATTTTTTCTCGAACAGTTGAATTTGTAACCAAAAAAGGTGACATTTTTATGAACAGAGGTGACGAATTTTCAACAAAAAAGTTGAACTTTGCTCTAACGAAGATTATTCAGTCAATGACCTAAAAAAATGTTCGAATTTTGAACCGTAAATGCGAATCCTCGACAAAAAAATGAATTTTCAACCAAGAAGATTAATGTTATACCATAAAATATGAATTTTCTACCGAAGAATTGAATGTTTAACTAAAAATATCAATTTTTAAACGAAAATGTTTAAATTTGAATTCTTAACAGAAACAGATTAATTTTCATTCAAACAGTTGTACTTTGAACCGGAAAAAGATTAAATTTCTATCATAATAAATGAATTTTTAAAAAAAGAATTGAATTTTCAACTCAAAAAGGCGAATTCTATAAAAAAAACAGTTTAGTTTCCAATTTTTCAACCAATAAAATTAATTTTATACCCAAAATTGAATTTTTAATTAATAATATCAATTTTCAAACCAAAATGAACAAGTCAAACTTTCAGGAATGTTCCAGAAAAAAAAGAAGATTTTGCAACAGAATAGTTATATTCTCAACAAGGGCAGATTAATTTTCGACAAAACAGTTACATTTTTAACAAGAAAAATTATGGTTATTTATAAAATAAGAGTTAAAATTTTAACTAAGCAAGATTTTTTGGGTCAATAAAGTAAAAAATGTCAACCAAATTCTTGAATTTTTGAACCGAAAAGGCAAATTCTCTACATAATAGTTTATTTTTCAATAAAAAATATTAATATTTAAACAAAAAGTTAATTTTCAACCCAAACAGACGAATGCTCAAGAGTACAATAAAAGTTACTGACGAATAATTAAATTTCGAATCAAATAAGATTAGTTTCCAACAAAACTACTATATTTTTTATTAGGAATTATGATTTTTTAGTTAAAAATATGACTTCTTGTTTGGAAGTTTAGTTGTTTTATGAAAAATTCAACTATTAGAAAAAAAGTAATTATTAAGTTCGAAATTTAATTGTGTTGTTGAAAATTCGTCCCTTTGTATTTAAAAATCTTCAAATGTCTACTAAGAAAATTTTCGCTTGAAAATTTAGTTATTTGGTTCAAAATGCAACTGAATTTGGTTGGAAGTAAATCTTTTTCTTTAATAAATTCGACCATTTGGCTGAAAATTCATCTTTGAAGGTTGAAAATTAATTTATTTGATTAAAAATTCTTAATAAGTTAAGGAAGTTCTCTCTTCCGTTTTCTAATTTAGTACTCATCCTATTTGCAATCTTCCTTAATTTGTTTAAAATTTTCTTTCTTATCTGTTTTATAATCCACTATTTGCACATAATGCCCTATTATAATAATCTGCCATATTTTTTCCTTCTTCAAGGAAATGTAGTCCTGAGAAAAAAAGGACAGTGATCATTAAGAAATATGTCAATTTCACGCCGAAAAGCATTAATCAAAGAACCCTATTATTACAAAAAATCTAAAAAAAATGCAAAGCTCTTTTCTCAGTTTTCTCATTATCCATCTTAATTCCCAACCTGATCACTAGCTTCTCGGTTGCTTAATAATTTACTCTTGACACCTTCCCCATTTTTTTTCAACGCCATTACAACCTTCATCTTCATCTTTTCAAGGAAGAACTCTCCTGAATTTTCACATTTAGTATCCATTTTGAAATTCCTCTAATTTTTCTCAATTCCCTTTCTCATGTTGTTTATAATCAATTCCTTACACGATCTCTAATTATGATCTTCCATACTATATTCCTTGCACAAGAAAATATATTTGTTAGAGAAACAAGGAAAGTGAACATTAAGAAATATGTCAATTTGTCAGAAAAAAGCAATAATCAGAGAACCCTATCATTACCAAACAGCTAAAAACATGATATACCTTTGTGAAGATGTCTTGTTTGTTAGTAGATAGGGAGGGGGTTTCTGGACCAAGATTCCTACCTTACCGAAATCGAGAAGTTTCTGACATCTAGTGGTTCGTCTCCATGCTAGATTTCATAGAAAAGTGGTTCTTGTTCGTGCTAAGTTTCTAGAACATTCTTGATCACGTCATCAATAAAAGTGGTTCGTGTACATGCTAAGTTTCTACTTTCAAGAACAATCTTGATGACGTTATCAATGAAAGTGATTCGTGTACGTGCAAAATTTCTAGAACATTCTAGATGACGTTATTAATCAAAATAGTTCGTGTTTGTGCTAAGTTTCTAGAACATTCTTAATCACGTCATCAATAAAAGTGGTTCGTGTACATGCTAAGTTTCTACTTTCAAGAACAATCTTGATGACGTTATCAATGAAAGTGGTTCGTGTACGTGCAAAATTTCTAGAACATTCTAGATGACGTTATTAATCAAAATAGTTCGTGTTTGTGCTAAGTTTCTAGAACATTCTTAATGGCTTCATTAAGAATGTTCTAGAAACTTAGAACGGACACGAATTACTACAAATTTGAAGCTTCTCGAAATTATTGAAAATCGCTGTAGATACGCTAATAGAGACCTAATTATCTCGATATTTAATCACAATTTTTAATAATGTATAGTTAATTTCGTCTTTAGATCAATAATCCAATGTCATAAAAAACTATTTTTCTGAACAAAAACGCATATGTATAGTTTCTTCATTAGTTGGGTGCTACATGCCATAATTTCGAAAAGCTTCTCACGGCACTTGTACATTAGGGACTACACTCCCATCTTGAAGCGGCACGAACTAATAATATCCTAAATAATTAGGTTCTCGTTTTGGGCTCTTTATTTCTCCGATTGTTTAATGGGGCGGTCATTCCTGCCTAGACGAGGCCTTTGTGTGACGAGCAGATCATTCTACGATTCTCGAGTCACGACTAATGATAATAATACGGCGAAGCAGACCATGCGCTGCATTACAACCAAGCCATGAATTCATGATACATACCATTAAAGCATTAAACTCTGAGCACTTATAGGATACTTGCATCCATATGCGAATGCATTCGGCCTGCTTCAAGAGCATATCTTCTATGTATATATGGATGCAATTCAATACCAATATGTATTTGTGTGTGTGTGTGTGTGTAATTGCAAACGTATAAATGTGTACACGCATTACATTTGTGTCCATGCATTATATTTGTGATTGTATGAGTATGGTATGTATGGTTTTCATGGAGGCTCATATGATACACGCCTGGAATACTCATACGGCCAGAGGCTTTCCTGATCCGAAGTTATGAAATCGCGGTGTCTCGAGGCTAACATGAGAGAATGCACCGAGGCATTTTCTATGCGATTACCATCCGCTGGTCAAGATTCAAGGGAACGTGATTACGTTTCTTAGCCTTCGAGGAATCGTGACCAAAGTTCGTCGAATGTAATTGACTTGATGTAAAGCCTGCTGGTTGTTTCAGAAAGGAGCCTTTAATAATATCGTGAATATTTTATCATATCTTAGCCGTTACTTTTCCTTCTCATATCTATCATCTAACCTTTATTTTTATAATCATCTTATGCTCGCTTTGTTTTATCAGCTGGGTAACATTCCCATCTGTAATTTTTGCATTCTTCTCTTTTCTTGATAAATTCTGTCTTCTCTGAGATTTCTTCCATACTTGTTTAACTTCATCTTCTTGAAGAAGCTTCCTTCCCCATTTTCTCATTTAGTTCCAGATTTCTCTTCCCATTTGTAATTCACTCTTTATAACTTCTTCTTTACTTCATTTACACTGTTACTACCTTCACATTAATTTTTTAAGGAAGCTCTTTCATCTATTTTCTCCTTTCGTATCCATCCTATTTGCAGATTTCCTTATAATTTGTTTCAATTTCGTTTCTCATCTCTTTATAATATTTATAATCTAATCTCTGGGAATCGTACTTAATCTATGTAACAGCTCAATGTCGGGGGGG
>NC_046659.1:126273364-126274800 GCF_010883055.1 Belonocnema kinseyi | reverse complement strand
CAATTTTTTACCTCAGGGGGAGGGGGCCATTTACTCATGTACGTAATTTTTGCAAATTAACAAAAACTTCCTCTTATAGATTATCTTTTTAGTTATAAATTTTATTATTTAGTTGAAAATTTAACAATTTTCTTAAAGACATTGCTTTTGGTGGCGTATTCAACTGTTTTATTAAAATTTAACCTTTTTCAGTTAAAAATTCAACTCTTTTTGTAGAAAATTGGTCTATTTGATTTCAAAGTTCATTTTTTTAGTAGAAATATTGTATCTTTCTTAAATAAAAATGCAACTGTTTTGTTAAAAACTCAACTCTTTCCGAGAAAATATAATTTTTGCTTAAGATTCGTATTTTTGTATTGAAAAGTCCATTGAAATTTTTTGGGATGAAAATTCGACTCTTTTTGATAATTTGCCTGTTTGATTTAAAAATTCATTTGTTTTCGTCGAATTTCAATTTTTCTTGGACAAATGAATGAAAATTTAACTATTATTTTAAGGCATTTTTTTAAATCATCTATTTTAGAAGAAATTTCATCTTTTCTTGACAAAATTGCAACTATTTGGTACAGAATTCAACTATTTCGTTAAAAAGTCATCCTTTTTGGATGCAAAAATTCGTCTTTTCGGCATGAAAATTCAAGTTTGATCAATTAAACATATTTTTTTGTTAAAAAATGTATATTTTGTTCTTGAAGTCATCTTGAATCTTTTTTGGATAGAAATTGAATTATTTTTCTAATTTTCTTTTTTTTTTTTATAAAAATTTATCTGTTTTACAGGAAACCTTTTCCTTTTTTTATACAAAATGTAACCCTTTTGGTAGATAATTCAATAATTTTGTTAAAAGACATATTTTCTGGTTAGAAATTTTTCTTTTTTAATTGAAAATGCAATTTTTTTCGTAGAAACGTTTTTGTTGTTTAAAAATTCATATTTTGATCGTGAAAAGTCAACTGAACTCTTTTTTAACAGTAAATTCTACTATTTTTTGGAAATTTAGCTTTTTGATTCTAAAATTTATCTTTATTAGTAGAAGTTTGATTTTTTCATGAATAGGTAACTTTTTGTTTAAAATTCGTCTTCGTTGCTTGAGATTAATATTTTTATTTTTTTGTAGCATTAATACGTTGCTAAAAAGTAAAAATTAGCGTTATTTTCTGGAATTAAGGATCTTATTCTGATTTCTCTAATACCTGAATGGAAAAGCACCTGATTGGAAATCACAAGTTCTGTGGTTCGATTCCCTGTGGAGCGAAAAAGAGATGGATCGTTTTTTCAAGCTTAATCAGCCTAGATGGAAAATAATGTTTTCAAAGGGGGAGGGTCGGTAAGGCCGGTTTTTGGCTTAATTTATTTTTGGACCAAAAAATCTGAAAAAATCATGGTAGTATCTTATAAGTATCCCGAGTCGATAGCACGCTAAACGGACTACCTTC
>NC_046659.1:126238636-126273264 GCF_010883055.1 Belonocnema kinseyi | reverse complement strand
ATCGACTCGGGATACTTATAAGATACTACCATGATTTTTTCAGATTTTTTGGTCCAAAAATAAATTAAGCCAAAAACCGGCCTTACCGACCCTCCCCCTTTTGAAACATTATTTTCCATCTAGTCTGATTAAGACCTTAAGCATTTTCTGTTTTTGAAGATTCTTAACTTGATCGATATTGTATATTTTTTGCCTCCACGGTTGTGGAGGGTTATCTGCTGTCGGTAAATTACCATTTGCTGATAATTTAACAGATTCATTTTAAAGAATTACTTGCACCATTAACATCTCCTTTATATCCAATCTTTACACCTTCTACATTGGTTCTTCTACACCATTACTACCTTCTTCATCTTCTTAGGGAAGCTCTCACCTCCATTTTCTAATTTAATATCCACTCCATTTGCAATCTTCTCTACATTTTTTTCAATTCTCTTTCTCATCTTGTTTATAATGATTATAATCCAATCTTTACAACTTCTCCATTATCTCTTGTGCACCATACTACCTTCATTTTCATCTTCTTAAGGAAACTCTATCCTCCATTTTTTCATTTAATATCCACTCTCTTTCCAGTATTCCTTAATTTATTTCAATTTTCTTTCTCATCTCCTTTATAATCATTATAATCTAATCTTTACATGTTCTCCATTAGTTCTTCTACACAATTACTACCTTCATTTAAGCTCTCTTCTCCATTTTCTTTATTTAATATCCACTCTATTTGCAATCTTCTCTACATTTTTTTCAATTCTCTTTCCCGTCTTCTTTTTAATCCACTCTCTACACCTTCGTCATGCGTAATCTACTTTAATCCTCTCCATGCACAAGGAAATGTAGACGTCCGAGAAACAAGGAAAGTGAAAATGAAGAAATATATCAAGATGCCTGAAAATACGATGATGAAAGAACCCTGTGATTACCGGAAAGTTAAAAATAATCGAAGGGCATAAAGCTAGAAAAATGCGTAAGCCCGGAGGGAGACTCCTTATAGGGAGGAGCCGCACAAAGCCACCAGTGTTTACGTACTATCAGGGATCGTACTCAGTTGTAAATTACCACGTGTCGAGGCAAAATGCCCACTTTTACTATCACTAAGGGAGAGGAATGTGTAGAAGAGCACGTGCATGCACATATAGATGAGTAAGTGCATCATGCAATTTAGTTCAGGCGAGGTACGGATATGGATGGGTCCAAGAAAGGACGCGTGTGTTGAGACGAGCCAATCCCTCTTCTTGAACCTCTCGTACGTTCTCCTCTTTTTTCACATATCTTTTATTTTTCTTCTCTCTTTTATTTATTTTTCCTGTCCACTTTTTCTTCTCTTTTTCTCCTCTCTTCTCTTCTCTTTCTCTGTTATCTTTTCCTGCTCTCTTCTCTTTTTTTCCTCTCTTTTTTTTTCTCCGCGCTTCTTTTTTCCTGCTCTCTTCTCTTTTCCTCCTCTCTTCTTTTTATTTTCTCTTATTCGCTCGCACTTTCTTGAACCTCTTCTGCCATTTCTTCATCGTCTTTCTGTCCTGAAGACCAAGCTAACAACGGGGACTCTTTTGAATCCGATCGTAGGGTTTTATCGTTCATTACGACGTCGTTAACTGTCTTGGACCTCTAATAAATTGACCCTCTCTTTATCGCATATTCATCGAGCATGTGTTTTCTTATCGAAATTGACCATGCCATGATAAAGAGGAAAAGACTTTTTGCTATTGAACAATGCTTATTTTCTTCTGTTTTCTGTGAATACGACTAGAAGCATTCAAAAACTACGTCATACTTTCAAAGGGTGTAAAGGTAAAAAGTTTTGAAACGAGGGGGGGGGGGAGATAAGGCAGAATGTGAGTACATTCCTGGAAAATAAAAGTTTGAATAACAATCTGTTGAATTACTTGAAGAAAAATAAAATTAGTGATTTTATCTCCCCTCCCCCCTTTTTTGCACCGGTTATCAAGAAAGTTGTGCTTTTTCTTTTTTTTTTGTTTAATTAAATGCGATCTCAATTAATAGAATCTAAAAAGAAAATCCAAATATTTTTTTTTTGGAAAGCTAATGTTTTTAAATTGAAAACTCTACTAATATATCTTTGGTTTTAAAATGGTTGAACATTCGTTTTTCTTGTATATAATTAATATTATAAACCGGAAATTTTAACTAATCCAATTGTGGTTGAGAATTGGTCTCTTTTAGTAGAAAATATATCTATTACATTTTAAATTGAGAATTCATCTTTTTTAATTAAAATTTCAACTACTTGATTGAAATCTGAACTACTATGTTAAAAATTTGTATTTTTGTTCAAGATTCAAATATTTGGTGGATTATTCGTTTTTTCTTTGATTTGAAAACAATTTTTTTATTGGAAGATTGACTATTCCATTCCTGATTAAACATTGATCACTCTTAGTTGAAAATTAAATGATTTTGTTAATAATTTATTTTATTAGTTGAAGATCCACCTTTTTGTTGGAAAATTGAAGTATTTTGTTAAAAATTCGTTTATTCTTGGTTGAAAATCAATTTTTTAGATTGAAATATTATCGTTTCAACTATTTTATTAAAAATTCGTCCTTTTGTTGAGTTCCGCAGGTTTTTATTTTTTATCTATATATGTTTGGTTGAAATATCAACTATTACATTTTTCGTTGAGAATTCATGTTTTTGTGTGAAATCCTACTGTTGCCGATTTAAAATTAAAATCTTCTTTGGGTTACAGAAAATTCCTTCTTTTGTAATAAAAATTCAACTGCGTTCTATAAAAAACAAATATTTTGGATTTAAGGACAAAATATTTTGATAGCAAAAGTTTTCTCTGTTTCAAAGAAATTGATATGAAAGTTGTCAATCTCAAAGTGAGACTAACCTAAACTTAAACAAGGCTTGACTGCAGATTGCGATAAAAATTCAATTTTCAGATTAAAAAAAAAAAAAATTTTGCTTTTGAGACGCTCATTTTTTAAATACGGGTAAATGAAGTTTGATGTTAAAAAATTACCTAGTTCCCAGAAAATCGACCGAGAATTTCGAAATTAAAATTTCATGAGATTTCAAAATCGAGTTTGAATAGCGATTAAAAAAGCGAATTTTCCATTTTTTCAATTATAAAAACTTTCTTATAAGATAAATGTTTTAAAAGAAGAAAATAAATTCTGTAAATAGAGATCAATGTTTCATGAAAAAACAAATATTTAATCTCGAGCCGCAATAGTTTCGAATAAGGGCCAAAATATTTTTATATAAAAAAAGTCATCCGTGTTCCAGTGACACTAACCTAAATTTAGGACAAGGCTTGACTGCAGATTGCGATAAAAAATTCCAATTTCATTTTGAAAATAAAATAATTAAAATAATAAAAGTTTTGGTCAAAAAAATTATTCTCTTGTAAAAAACGAAAAATTGTAGGGCACGGTAACAATGTGACAGATATTTTTTGCTAATAATCCGAAAAAAAATCGAAAATATATTTTTTTCCAATAAATGATAATCTTTTCAAGAAATATTAACGATAAAAGTATTGAGTCTATTTGATTTAAAAATTCAACTATTTTGTTGAAAATTCATCTCTTTTGTTTAAAAGTTAAAATTTTTGTTTCAAAAATCATCTTTTGGGGTTGAAAATTCATCTTTTTAGACTTAAAAATCAACTGGTTTCTAAAACATTCAACTTTTTAGCTAACGTGCTAATGGGACAGAGTCAATATTTACAAATTCCTGAAATTGCTTACGTTAAGTGTCTTTAATAAGTAGTCTCTTTGCGCTGCGAATTAGTATTATTTTCAGAATTGGAGAAAAAGTTAGCATGTTCTAATACGAATTTATAATAGAGCATATTTTTATAAAATTGTATGAAATGAGTTTGGTATAGAAAATGTAATAAATCAAAGATGTTCTCGAGTTATCCTCAATTGGTCTACATTATTTTTCACATATGAATATTTTAATAACTTTATTTAAACACTGATTTATTAAGTTGTGAAAAAATGAATTTTTAGCTCCGTTGGGTTTTGAACCCAGGTCTTCAGATTGCCGGTCTGATGTTGCACGAGAGCACTGACCGGCAATCTGAAGACCTGGGTTCGAATCCCAGCGTAGCTAGAGAGTCACATTCTTCACAACGCATAAAATAAATAATTATATAAAATTATTTAAATATTCATGCGATTCAAATAATTTGGTCTAGTATAGGAAACCCTGATAACACCTTTAATTATTAATTTAATTTAAAAAAATGTTCTGGCCAGATATGTTATTCGACTCCAGGTGGCTTTTTAGTCACTTTTACCTTTACGATTTGTTACGCAAGAGAGCTCGAAAGTGCGTCAACCTTTTTTAGTCTATTTTTACAGTGGAACAAGGACGTCTAAACTCCGGTTCCATGATCGCATGGCCACGCGCAAGACCTTGCTCAACTTACGACGAAGTCCTTCTTCCGCCAAGTACAGTTATGTAGATTGTAGATTGTAGATTGCAGAATGCAAATGATCGTTAAAAGGTGGTCTCTCTTCATATCCAGTTTAAGCAATTGCAAAAATGCACAGCTTATCTCAAACAGATCTGATTACACCTTTCAAGAAAAGTAACTTGTAATCAAGTGTTTCTGCAGTCCGCTTGGTCTGTTCATTTAATTACGCGTATTATCGTCGACTATACCGATTTTAATATAGAGGGAAACGAGGAGATAATTACTCTTGGAGTCTGGTGTACACTCCCTCTGTAATATTATGCAATCACATGCAATCCTTTGCAAGCTCGTGCAATTTTTTGCAATTCCATGAAATCTCATGCAATTCCAAGCAATCTCACGTAATATTATACAATCTCATGCAATCATTTGCAAGCTCTTGCAATGTTATGCAATCCCATGCAATTTCATGCAATGATTTGCAAGGTTTTGCAATATTATGCAATCCCATGAAATCCTTTGCAATCCTGTGCAATTTTATGCAATCCCAAACAATCTCATGTAATATTATGTAACCTCATTCACCCCTTTGCAAGACCATGAAATGTTATGCAATCCAAAGTAATCTCACGTAATATTATGCAATTTTAAAGCCTTTGCAATGTTATGCGATCCCATGCAATTTTACGCAATCCTATGCAATTTTACTCAATCACATGCAATTTTACGGAATCCCATGCAATCCTTTGTAATCTGATGAAATGTTATGCATTCTCGAGCAATCTTACGTAATATAATGCGATCCCCTAAAATCTTATGCAATTTCAAGCAATCTCACGTAATATTGTGCAATCTCATGCAATCCTTTACAATCCCCTGAAATCTTATGTAATCCCAAGCAATCTCACGTAATATTATACAATCCCATGCAATTCTTTGTGAGCTCTTGCAATTTCATGCAATCATATGCAATCCTTTAAATCCCATGCAATCTCATGCAATCCTACGCAATCCTTTGTAATCTCCTGAAATCCTAAGCAATCCCAAGCAACCTAACGTAATACTATGCAATCTCATGCAATCATTTTCAAGCTCTTGCAATGCTTTGAAATCCCATTTATACCTTTTCAATCCCATGCAATCTTACGCAATCCCAAGCACCCCTTTGCAATCCCATTATATCTCACTTAAAATTATGCAATCTAATGCAATCCTTTGCAATCCCATGAAATCTTATGCAATCCGAAGCAATCTCACATAATATTATGCAATCTCATGCAATCATTTGCAAGCTCTTGGAATGTTATGCAATCCCATGTAATTTTACGCAATCCCATGCAAGCTTTTGTAATCCGATGGAATCTAATCCAATCCCAAGCAATCTCACGTAATATTGCACATTCCCATGAAATCTTAAGCAATCCCAAGCAATCTTACGTAATATTATGCAATTCCATGCAATCCTTGCAATCTTATGAAATCTCACGTAATATTATGCAATATCATGGAATCATTTGCAAGCTCCTGCAAATTTATACAATCCCATGCAATCTCATGCAATAATTTGCAAGCGCTTGTAATGTTATCTAATTCCATGCAATTCTTTGCAATCCCGTGAAATCTTATGCAATCCCAAAGAATCTCATATCATATTATGCAATCTCATGCACCCATTTGCAATACCATGCAATGTTATGCAATCCCATGAAATCCTTTAAAGTCCCTTGCAATCATAGACAATCCCATGAAATTCTTTGCAATCTCATGTAATATTATGCAATTCGAAGAAATCTCATGCAATATGATGCAATTCTTTGCAATCACATGCAATATTAGGAAATCCCATGAAATACCATGCAATCCCATGCAATTGTATGCAATCCCATACTATCCTAACCAATTCTATGCATATTATTAAGTAACTATTTAGTCCTTCAAAACCCCAAGCAAGCATTTACAATCCCATGCAATCTTATGCAATCCCATGCAATCTTATGCAAGCTTATGCAATTATGAAAAATCTAATGCAATATTATGCAAATCCATACAATTCCTTCGCAATGTCATGCAATCCTTGAAAACCCCAAGCAAATCTTTGAAATGTCATGCAACCTTATACAATGTTTTGTCAATTCATGAAATATTTCGCAATGTCATGCCATCCCTTACAATCTGTTTCAATCCTTCGAAATCCCATGCAATCTTGTGCAATCTAATGCTATCTGATTAAATCCTTAAAAAATCCAAGCAAGCCTTTGCAATCCCATGCAATATTATGAAATTTTAAGCAATCTCATGCAATTTTATTCAATCCCATGCAATCCTTAAAAGCCCCAATCAATCCTTGCAATCTAATGTAATATTATGCAATCTTATGCAATCCTCTAAAATCCCATGCAATTCTTGAAAACTTCAAGCAATCCTTTGGAATCTTGTATAATCTTGCGCTATCTCATACAATCCTTTAAAATTCCATGCAATCTTCTGCAATACCATGCAATACTTTGCAATTCCCTGAAATCTTATGAAATTCCAAGTTATCCCATACAATCTTATTCAATCTCATTTAATCCTTTGAAATATCATGCACTCCTTTAAAATCCGATGCAATCTTATGTAAGCTTATGGAATCTCATGTAATCCTTTGCAATCACATGCAATTCTTTGCAATATTATGTAATCTTCTGCAATCTCATGCAATCCTTTACAATCCCATGCAATCGTATGCAATTCCATGCAATCTTATGCAATGCCATGCAATCTTCTGCAATTCCTTGCAATCATTTACAATTCCATGCAATCCCATAATAGCTTTCTTACATTTTTTCATGATTCTAGAAAAACGATTGTATAAAACCATTATAAGAAAATCAGTATTAAAATAAAGAATGTTAAAATATTAAAGAAATTGATGCGAAAAATTAAGAAAGTATGAACAAATGATTGATTTATTTATTAAACGTAGAATGTCGACAAATTTGAAGGAATTTCCATGAATTTTGAGTGGTTTACTCAGATTTTGTAAAAATCTTAAGATATCTTGACGATTTCAAAACATATCAGGAGGTTTTAATGGATCCTAAAGGTTTTCAAAAAAATTCGAGTGAAATATTATTAAAATTATTAATTTATTAATTATTATTTATTAACTATTAATTTAATTATTAGAACATTTTCTAAAAACTTAAAAATATTCTATCGGGTTTCATCAGATTGAAAATAAGTAAATAATAATAATAATTAAAACAGAACTACTCCCTTTTGGTTGAAAATTGATCTGTTTTACTAGAAAATTAATCTTTTTAGTTGAAAATTTATCTGCTTGGTTGAATCTTGAGCTCTTTTCTTGAAAATTAATTTATACATTTTTTTGTACATATCGTTTTAGTAGAGAATTCTTCTGTTTGGTTGAAAATGTATCTATTTTGTTCAAAATTTGATGGATTTTTCTCAAGAATTAATTTTGTTTACTGAAAATTTAATTATTCCCTTTCGATTGAAAATTGATGTTTTTGGCTTGGCAATGCAACAATTTTTTCAACAATTTGATTAAAAATAAATATATTTTGTTGAATATTCGTCTGACTGGATAGAAAATGTATCTATTTTGTATAAAATTTGATTTTTTTTTGGTCGAGGATGATTTGTTTTACTTGAAAATTCAACAGTTTAGTAGAAAATTAAACCATTTTATTCAAAACAAATCTGTTTTGTTAAAATTAATCTGTTTTCAGAGAAAATTATTCTTCTTAGTTGAAAACTTATCTAATTGGTTGAATCTTAAATAACTCTTTTGTTGAAAATGAATAAAAATTTTTTTTATGGTTTTAGTTTAAAATCCATCAATTTTATTGAAAATTAATTTTGTTGACTTAACCTTTAGTGACCACACTTCTGTGGAGTAATATGCTGGCCCCACTTGGGTCCAAAGTACCCAGGCGACAAAAATCGCTATAAAAAAACTATTGAATATTTTGACTTGAAAATTTTTTTAGAACTTCTCATGAAGTAACTTCAAAAGATCATGCAGGCCGTATTGCCAAAACTTAAATTTAAATATACTTTCAAAAATGTTGAAGTCCAAAAAGTAGAAAAAAAGACTATTTTAATTAGAAAATTCATAACTTTTTTAATTTTCGATATTACGGGCTAAAAATTTAGTTACGTCTTCTCCAGATGTACCACTTTAAAAAAAATAGAAGTTCAGTGTATTAATTTTATGTTACTGCAATCATTACACATGGAGACGCTGTGCCCTTGGCAAACAGCACGGCGACAAGAGGCCAGTCTTTGTTTTTCGATCTTTTGTTGCACTGCAAATAGTCCGCTATATGTCTTTTAAAAAAATGTTGACATTGACAAATATACTTTCTAGACTTAATTATTTATTTTTTATTATTTATTATTATACGCTAAAATGAAAATTGAATCCAAAAATCACTTTCGAACGTACTGATCACACTTGGGCCCACAGGACCCAACTCAATTTTTTAAAAGCTGCTAAAAATAAACTAATAGTTCCAGTGCCATTCTAAACGTCCTAAAGCGTAGTTAAACTCTTCAACTATAGACAAATGTTGCAATAGACCTGCTTCCTTTGCATTAAAGTCCTTAAAATTTCATTACAAAAGACCTCCGGGTCCCGTAGACCCATGTGTGGTTACTAAGGGTTAAAATTTAACTATTCCATTTTGGAAGAAAATTGATATTTTTCATTTAAAATTGATGTTTTTTGGCTTGAAAATTCAACCATTTTTTTAACTATTTAATTTAAAACAAACCAGCTTTGTTAAAAATTCGTCGGTTTTGGTAAAAAAAAAATTTTTTTAGTTGAAAATATTTTAATCTTGAACTCTTTTATTCAAAATTAATTAAAATTTTGTTAGGGTTTTGGTTGAAAATGTATCTATTTTATTGAAATTAATTTTTTTTTCGTTGAGAAATGATTTTTTTAACTGAAAATTCAACTATTCCCTTTCGGTTAAAAGTAATATTTTTAATTGAAAATTAATCTTTTTAGTTGAAAATTTATCTACTTGGTTGAATCTTGAGCTCCTTAGTCGACAATTAGTTTATAAGAAGTTTGTTTATATTGCTTTAGTTGAGAATTCATCTGTTTGTTTGAAAATGAATCTATTTTGTTGACAATTATTTTCTTTTTTTCCTAAGAATTCATTTTGTTAACTTAAAATGTAACTACTCCCTTTTGGTTGAAAATTGATCTTTTTGGCTTGAAAATTCAACATTTTTTTCAACTATTTTAGTGAACACAAATCTGTTTAAAAAAAATAACGTCTGTTTTGGTAGAAAATTAATATTTTTAGTTGACAATTTATCAAATTGGTTGAATCTTCAGCTCGTTTGCTGTCGATGAATTTATAAACATTTTGTTTATATTGTTTATTTGAGAATTTATCTGTTTGGTTGAAAATTTATCTATTTTGTTGAAAACTAGTTTTTTTTTGTTTCTTAAGAAATAATGTTTTTAACTTAAAATTTAACTATTCCCTTTCGGTTAAAAGTTGATATTTTTAATTTAAAATTGATCTACTTAGTTAAATTACAGCTCTTGTTGAAAATTGATTTATAAACAAAATTTTAAATCGTTTTAGTTGAGAATTCATCTGTTTGGTTGAAAACTGGATGCTTTTTTTCTTAAGAATTAATGTTGTTAACTTAAAGTAACTACTCCCTTTTGGTTAAAAATTGATATTTTAAATTCAAAATTGATCTTTTTGGCTTGAAAATTCAACATTCCTTTTTAACTATTTAAAACTTAACTATTTAATTAAAAACAAAACATTGTTTTGTTGAAAATTTGTCTGATTGGGTAGAAAATGAACATTCTTGGTGAAAAGTTTTTTTCCATTAAAAATTCAACTATTCGTTTAGGGGGGGGGGGGGGGGGGGGGTTATACAAAAATTCCTGTCTGAAAATTGAAACATATAAAGCCCTGTCGTATTTCTCAAAATGAAATTTCCAAAAAATCCAAATGATTGATCTTCTAAATTCTAAAATCGACTGATAAACCTTGAAGATAATGAGGTGAAAATGATCAAGGACTATTAATTCTATAGAGCAAAGAGAATACATTAGCTGGTCTTTTGATGTAAAAAAATCCAAAGTTTAATCAAATTCAGCAACATCAGAAATCAGAATCGTATAAATCAGGTTTTCTGAAGGTTAAATAGTCCTAACCATGAGTCCTATCTAAAATTGTAAATTTCTATGACGATCGTCCAATCGCTACTCTTTATCTTTATCTTATGACTAACTGATGAGTCACTTTTGCTCGGTGTCCGGTAACCGAGCGGGTGGCTATTACAATAATGGTCGATCTCCTTCTCTTGTATTCCTCGAATCTGAGAAAAAAGGACGGACGATGGTGAGGGAGGCAATAAAGAAAAGAGAGAAAAGAGAGAAAAGAGAAAGGAAGGAATCGCCGCAATCACGAGACGAGAGTAGACGAGTTCGATCCTGCATCTCGCGTGTCGAGACACGCTTCGCTCAAACTGTATTCAGCGCTTTGCTCCTTCGAATAAAAGGAACAGTTTGAGCGACGAGAGTAGAGAGTAGAGGTTAACGTTAAGAAAGGAGAGGGGAGGAGAGCAGAGCCCTTCAAGGAGAAGGAGTCACAGGGCCGGCTCATTTTTGGTTCCATGGGTTCCATGTTTACCATATCGCATTTAAGGGTCAGAGGCCGTACTTAAATTACGTTACGGATTATAGGCCCTCTCTCAGCTTCCCCCCACCCCTATGAAAAAACGAAAAATAATATTTCTACTCCTCTCCCTCTTACTGTACGTAATTTTTATTTTCCAGAAATAATTTGATAGCAATTAAAAATTCTGTATGCACTAAAACAGGGGTCAAAACCCTTATTCCCTTATTCCCCAAAAAAATGTTGTTCATAAATAATTCAAAATTTAATTTTTTTATGAAATTAAAAAGTAGTAAGAAAGTCACACGTCCTTGAGTATCTATTACCTGATATTAAAAAAATAATCAATTTTAAAGTCCATAATATTTAACAGATACAAAAAAATTAATAAATTACCATTTTTACGATTTGTTAATACCAAAAAATTACCTTTGATTTATAAAGTGTTTTCGAAAGAAAAAGTTTTTTTGAAAATTGAACATTCTATAATGTAAGCAGCTTTGACTTTGAAACATTCAATATACTTTAAAGTAGTATCAAATTAAAAATTATTTTCATTTAAAAGCGCTAATGCAATTTCAATTCCTTTGAATTTTATGTCATCAATTTTTGAAGTATTTAATTTTTTCTATTTTCGAACTTATATTATGAAAGAATTTTATTTACAGATTCTGGATTTGCAAAAAAACTCTTTAATTTCGAAAGACTTGAATTTATTTTTGACCACTTATTTTAATGATTTTAAAAAATATTATTTAGTATTATTGATGTCGAAAAAAATTATTTGTGAACAATTATCCGCTTTGTCAAGTTATACCAGAAAAATGGGTTATCCGAGCCCTTCAACTGGGATTTTTTTCAAAGGGGTCATCAATTTCCTTTCAGTTCCCCGTCGAAAAAAATTGGTAGATCTTGAAAAGGGCCGAGCCATCCTAGGTCACGCTGCACCTGTGGATTGTGGAGACCCCTGCCTTAATAGATCCCCAAGATTAGTCTTTTTTAAAAGGACAAAAAGGCCCCAGATCCCTTGGAAAAAAATCTTCTGATCGAATAAAAAATTGTCTCCTTAATTTGTTCTTAAAAAGTTGCTGTTTTTAAGAGGAAAATGTTTAGACTCTTCATATATTAATAAAGAATCATCCAGATCAACCAGTGTCATAATATTGCTTCAAATTGTTGCAAAAACTTTATCTAGGATTATTAATATAATTTTTTTCATAATTTCTTTTCATAAATTGTTTATAACAATTGATATAAATAATAAACCTCAATAACCAGAAATGACTTAATTTTTTAAATTAATTATTGACACATGATTAAATTTTTCACTCTCATGATATTTTTTTGTACGACGAGCCATTATTTATTTTTGCCTCATAAACAATGTATTTTCTATAAACATACCCTCCCGTAAAATCCAAAATTTTCAAGTTATTAGCGATTAACTTTTTTGCATCCTTAATTTGATATCTGACTATTGTAATAACTATTGTTATTAACAAAAACGCTGAATTAAGAAAATCGAATTTTTCGTGATTTTTTTATTATGCTATGGAATAAAACAAAAATTGTCACTCAATTGATATTTTCTCGTATCATGAGCCAATATTTAGTTATGGCCTTATAAAGGGTAGTATTTTTATTTTTTAATACCTGTGCCTCATTTTTTATAACTTTTGTTATTAACAAAGATGCTCAATTAAGAAAATCGATTTTTTCCTAATTTTTCTTAAACAGGTGAATTTTGTAATCAAAAATACAATAACGGAACATTCATTTTTTACTCAAAAGGACGAATTGAAACCAAAGACATTAATTTTTTTTTAAATAGTTTAATTTTCCACTCCACACTATAAATTCTCAACAAAATAGTTAATTTTGTAGCAAGTTGTTTAATTTTAAAGTAAAAAAAAAAGATAAGTTTTAAATAAAAAGTGAAATAGCTATACATTTCGAATTTCAAAAATTAATTTTCAACCAAAAAAAAACCAGAAATTTCCCATCTTTGGTATTCAACTAAAAACAAACATTTTTAATAAGATATTATAATCCTTCACCAAACTAATGATTTTTCATAAAAAAAGCTGAATTTTTTACTCAAAAAGACAAATTTTCAACAAATTAGATACGTTTTCAACAAAACAGTTGAATTTAATTTACAAGCTTAATTAATTTATAAAATTTTTAATTCAATTTGATTTTTCAAATCAGTAGTTAAGTTTTTAACAAATAGTAAACTTAAAACTAAAAAAAATATTAACATAAAACCGAAATTAAAATATTTTCATTTTCACTCAAAACAAAATAATGTTCAACAGAAAAAAGAACGCATTTTTAATCTGTTAAATTAAAGACAATCAAAAAGATAAATTTTCAAAAAATTAGATTAATTTTCTACAGTAAAAGACGAATTTTCATTCGATTTAATTGAACTGTAAAATTAAAAAGATATTGATTTTTCCACCCAACACTGGATTTTCAACAAAACAAAATATCTACCAAGCATTTTATTTTATTTTTTATACCCAGTATTTTTCAAATCAATAGTTTAATTTTTAAGAAAAAAGTTGAATTTTTTCCACGAAAGATAAGTTTTGAAATAAAAATATAAGTTTTCAACCAAAAATGGAACAGTTACATTTTTAGTTCTAAAAATTAATTTTTATCAAAAAAAAAAAGAAAAGAAATACATGAATTTTCTATCCAACACTATGATTTTTGATCTAAAGAAAAGAAGTTCTAAATCATGAATGAAAACTCATAAATTTTTACAAAAAAGTTCAATTATTTACCCGACACTTAGTTTTTAACAAAGTTGGTCATTTTCTACCAAGTATTTCTATTTTCAAGTAAATAGTTAAATTTTTAACCAAATAGTTATTTTTTAAATGAATAGTTAATTTGTTAGAATTAAAAAAAGGATAAATTTCAAATATAAATGAAATAATTATCTTTTCAGTACAAAAATTATTTTTCAACAAAGAAAAAAACAAATTTTGAAACTATTAAATTTAACCGAAAAGGAAAATTTTTTAATAAACAAAGATTTTCAACTAAAATTGAACAGTTACATTTTTAGTTTAAACCATTAATTTTCAGCGAGAAAAGACAAATTTTTTAGTAGTTAAAATAAACAAGAAGAACGAATTTTTAACTAAATCCATTAATTTTCCTCAAAGCAGTTTAATTTTCCACCCAGCACTATGAATTTTCAAACAAGAACTTCAATTTTGAATATAAAAAAATTCAATCAAACAAAACTACTGAAATTTAGAACCAAAAATATAAATCTTCAACTGAAGAAATTAGTTTTCAACCAAGTAGTTTAGCTTTTAACCAAGCAATTATATTTTTGACAAAAAAATTAGTTTTTAACTAAAGAGTTGCATTTACGTCAAAATAATTAAAATTTTCAACTAAATAGTGGAGTTTTTAATCGAAATAAATGATTTGCAAACCAAAAATCTAATTTCAGACTTTTCAACAACAATAAAAAACGAAATTGTGACAAAATATAATTGAATTTTAATCCAGAGAGGAAAATTTTTAACTAAAATGATGAATCTTTATAAAAAGTGAATTTTCAAGAAAACAGGTTTCAACATTTAACTAAAATGTTGAATTTTGAACAAAAAGATTAATTTTCTACCAGGTTAATGAATTATCAAAAAAATGCATCAAGCAACAAGTTTCAATAAAATACTGGAATTTTCAATTAAAAAATATGAATTTCCCAACAAATATGTTGAATTTTAAATAAAAAATAGTAAATTTGCAACCAAGAATGTAACGAATTTTCAAAAGCCTAGTTATATTTTCAACCAAAGAGATGTATCTTTAACTTCCAAAATGGATTTTTTTACAGTCGTTCAACTGTCAAACAAATAATTTAATTTTTGACTAAACTATATGAATGCTGTACCAAAAATGTGATGGTAGAATTTTTAAACAAAAAAATTCACATTTAGAGAAGAATAGTTGACTTTTTTTATTGGTTTTTATTAATTCAGTAGAAGGGAAAATCAAAGAAAAAGCATAAGATTCTTGAAAATAGGATAAAAAATAAGAATTCTTTAAAAAAAGGGGGAAAAGAGTTGGTTGATGAGCTTTAATCTGTGAAGTTAATTTATCGTCTAAGTCAATCTTTGAACTTTATATCATATCAATTTTCTCAAATAAAAAAAATGTCTAAAGAATTCCATTACATATATTTTCACACAGTTATATTTTGTATTTAAAACTAGGAGAGATAGCTCCCTATATAAAAATTACGAAATTACGCATTTGTTTATTAAATTTGTTTAAACAATTACAAATGGTCTTTTGTTTAGAAGTTACATTCAAATATGTTTATTGGCAGATTTTTACTCTAAAATACACATCTGCAGTTAAATATCCTTTTTTCTGAAAAAACACACTTTTGTTGACTTTATTGCTTGTAAACAATATAAAAAACCAATGTGTGGCAGTGGGGCCACACCGCAACACTTAAACTTTGATCGATTTACTTTGAAATTTTTCATGAGTAATCATCATGGTTTTTGAGATCGCATAGTAAGAGAGTGTAGAGATTAGCTTAGCGTGGCAGTAGTGGGGATATTGATGAGCTCGGTTTTTTTTTTCAATTCACGCATGTCCCAAAAGAGTCTTCACTTCGAAAATGTGTATATATTTATTTCTAATACAGCTAGATGCAATTTTTGATCAGACCTGCCCGTGCAGAAATTTCCAAATGTTTGCCTTATTTCCGATTTGGGCCAGATCGAGCACACGATTTTGTGGCTGTTAAATTTGGCCCCGTCTAGACCCCGACTAAACAGCCAAGCTTGCCGGTAGATGGCGCTCCATTAATTTCGGGGACTAAAGCGTGTTGACTCCAAATCGCCCAAGTTTCAACGTAAAGTGTCAAGCGTCAAAAATATTTCCATTATTATTTGGAAAAATGACAAAATAAGTGGGAAAAAATGCCAAAAGTAAGCACAACACGAATGCGTAGGTATAGTATACTTCACAATATTCCTGAATTACGTGTGGAAGACTATAATAAGTAAATTTATTAAGAATGTTAAGATGAAACCTAACCTCGAAAAGAAGTTATTTATTTATAAGAAAAGTAGCAAAAGTAATATTTCATTTGTTGAATGTGAAAACGAATTAGATCAACACAATTACGAACGCAAAAAGGAATTAGATCCACAATTAGGTTCAATATAGAAATTAAAAGCAACTTCAATTTAGAAATTAAAACCAAAAATATATTGCAAAATACTTAAATGGTTTATCATACACAAATGCTGGCTGTTATGTTGCGTCGTTTAACTTTTTCCGTTTGCTCGAAAAAAAGTGTCTGACATACTCCAATTTTTTCATATCGCGATCTGTTAGATAACCTGATATTTATATTCTCAAATTTCAGTTAAGGAGGTGATATATTCGATTTTAATATTATTTTATTTAAGAATCCCTGTTAATTAAGAATAAGAAAAATAAATTAATATGGGCCTAATCGGGGCCAGGTATGGTTATCTCTGGGCGCAGCGCTTGGGCCCCGATCGGGCATCCTGATTCATTTCGAGTCTGGCCCCATCTAGATAGCCTGATTTGGGCCAAATTCTGCCCGATATGGCCCCGATCAGATCCAAATTGGAATTTCTACACGGATAGCACTTATTTTGTGTAGTTTTGAATAAATCGGTCCAGGGGCACAGTCATGCTACCCCACTGTGTCCACCCTCAGATTCGGTGACCATCCTGAAAGGATCGGTTTCTTAGTCACCTCTATAAAACTTAATCTTTATTCAATTCTTCCTATCTCTTCTGTACTATTTCTTCTTTTGTACTTTTATCTCAGATGATATATTTCTCGTCAGAAACAACTTTCTTGTTAGTCATCGTCCGTAATCTTTACTTCCTCGACATCGATAAAATGAAGAACAGAAGATGGGCGTGTTCAGATTATAGTGACAAGTCGTAACAAAGAAAAAGAAAAACAAAGATGGGAAAGTCACAAAATATGACCAAGCTTCCAATTTATAAGATAAAAATAAATGCAAACTATAGATTGGTTAAAAGTTGTTCTATTTTATATAATTTTTTCTTGTTCAAAAGTCTATTATTATATTTTTGGTTTGGAATTCGTGTTGTTTGGTCAAAAAGTACTGCCATTTTGTTAATTGTGACAACCATTTATTTAGTTGCTGGTACTAACTGAATAGTCACGGCAACTAATGAAATTGTTGTACGAACTAATAAAATAGCAGTATCGACTGATAATTTATACATTTCGTTGAAAAATCGTTTCTTTTTTGTTTGAAAATTGATTTTCTCAACTAGAAATTTTTAAATTGTTCTATTTTTTGTTGCAAAGTTTACTTTGGTTTAGTTTGAAAAAAGATGAATTTCAAAACCAAATATTTTGAATTGTAAATTATTACAATAATTTAAAATTCTACATATTTTGTTGAAATTGTTACTCATTAATTTTTTTTTTTTGTTACAAGATTCGATAATATAAGTTGAAAATTCATTCCTTTATTTGAAAAATTGAATACTTTGTTTAAAAATCGGTCTTTTGGTGTTGAAAGTTATTTTAATTTCTTGAAAATTCTACTATTCCAATTTTGTTTGAAAATTATTGCATTTTGTTCAACAAAAAATTTTGTTTTCGAAAACTAATTTTTTTTAAAAAGATTTTCGTTGATTTTTGATAATCCAGTTGTTTGTCGGTTGAAGAATTATTTTCAAGTTAAGAATCAGAAATTTATAGATGAAAACTCGTCTCTTTGGTTGAAAAGCCTGTTATTATATTTTTAGTTCGAAAATCATTTATTTTCGTTGAAAATTCTACTATTTCGTTGAAAATTTAATTATTTTCTTGAAAATTTGTTTTATTTTTGTTTGACTTGGTTGAAATTTTATGTATTTTTCTGATAATTTTTTTCTTTTGCGATAAATTATTCTGCATAGTTAAACAATAAACTTTTTTTATTGAAAATTGAATTACTTTATTTAAAATTCATATGTTTTCATCTCTTCTTCATTTTTGTCATTTTCATCTCTTTGGTTGAAAATGTATACATTTTCTTATAAATTCGTTCCATTTTTGGTTGCAACTTTTTTTTCGAAAACTAATTTTTTGGTGGAAGATTTATCTTTCTTTTTAAAAATCCAGTTTTTCATTGAAAAATGAACTAATTTGTAAACATTTTTTTGTTTTTTTTTTTTGCTTGGAAATTAATTTTTTAAACAGACAATGTAAATATTCAATTTTCGACTAAAAATTTATCTTTTTTATTTGTAAATTTGACTATTTTGTTAGAAATTAATCAATTTTATTGAAAGTTTGTCTTTTTGGTAGAAAATGAATCTTGTTGATTAAAAAGTTATTTTTCAACTTGAATATTCAGAAATTTTTGGTTGAAAATTCTATTGTTTGGTTGAAAATTCGTTTCCTTTTTTGACATGGTTAAAATTTCATTTATCCTGCTGATAGTTAGTTTTCTTGCGGAAAATTAATTTTCATAGTTAAACAATTAACTTTTTAGTTGAAAATTCATCCTTTTCGTAAAAAAAACTGTCTTTTGTCACATATTAGTTTTTTTGTGTAAAAAGTATACCATTACATTTTTGGTTCCAACTTCATGGTTTTTTAGTTTAAAATTCAATATATTTGGTTGAAAATGATTTTTTTTTTAATTCAATACTTGATTGCAATTTTAATGTATTTTGCTGATAATTTGTTTGCGAAAAAATAGTCTTCATAGTTAAAAAAGCAACTTTCGAGTTAATATTTCAACTCTTTGGTTGAATATTAAACTCTTCTTAAAAATTAATTCCTTTAATATTCATAATTTCACTTTAAAATTCATCTGTTTGGTGAAAAACACAACTATAATTTGCTACAAATTCGTTTTTCTTTTTTTTAAAGTTTACTATTCTCTGTTTGGTTCAAAATTCTACTATTCGGCTGAAAATTTAATTATTTTGTTGAAAATTAAACTATTTCGTTAAAAATCATTCTTTTTGTCAAAAATTCAGCTGCTTGGCTAAAAGTAAAACTACACACTTTCTTTAAAATTCATTTTTGTAGTTGAAAATTTAATTACTTCGTTGAAAATTAATTTTTTAACTGAAAATTAAACTGTTTCCTATTTAATTGCAAATTCGAGTACTTTTTTTAAATTTAATTAATTTTTTTATAATTAATTATTGTTTGAAAGTTATTCTTCTTGGTAAAAAAATCAACCATTTAAGTTCAAAATTCATATATTTGGTAAAAAACTAAACCATATTTTGCTACGAATCAGTTTTTTTTTTAAATTAAAAATTCTACTATTATATTTTTTTAATGCGGAATTCATATTTTTTGGTAGATAATTCTACTATTTGGTTGGAAATTTAATTATTTTGCTGAAAATGCAACTAGTTGTTTGGAAACTCATCTTTTTTAGTTAGAACTTTTTGATTTGCAGTTAAATAAAATTATTTTATCTAGCAAAAAAGAAACGAATTTTTAAGAAAATAATTATATTTTCCAACAGATAGTAGTAAACTTTTTAATTAAAATAGATCAATTGCGAACCAAAAATATATTAGCAGCCTTTTTAACAAACGAAAAAATTAATTTGTACGAAAACACAGTTACTTTTTAAACAAAACAAAAAAATAATTTGCAACTAAAAAGTTGATTGTTTAACCATGAAGATTCATTTTCTAAAAACAATTTTCAACAAAATCTGTTTAATTATAAATTATTATAATAATTTAAAATTCAACATAGTTGTTTGAAAATTCATCTTATTTTTTTAAACTAAAAAAAATTAATTTACAACAAAAAATGGAAAAGTTTTGAAAATCATCTGTTAATAAATTTGAATTTTCAAGCAAAAATGAAACGAATTTTGAATAAAATGGTTCAATTTTCAACCAAAGATACGAAAATGATGAAAATGACGAAGAGGTGAAACCTGAATTTTTAAGAAAGAAGATCAAATTTTAATCAAGAAGTTGAATTTTTGACCAAACTACACGCATTCCAAACCAAAAATATAATGGTAGATTTTTCAAGAAAAAAAAAACTTTTAAACAATCTATAGTTTTCCTTTCTCTTTATCATATTAATTTGTACTTTTTTCATATTCTGTGACTTTCTCAACTTTGGTTTTCCTCTCTTTTGTTAAGACCTGTCACTGTAATCTGAACTCTGTCCCTTTTTCTATTCTTCATTTGATCGATGTCAAGGAAGTAAAGATTACGGAAGATGACAAACAAGAAAGGTGTTTCTGAAGAGAAATATATCTTCTGAGATAAAAGTACAATAGGAAAAATAGTACAGAAAAGATAGGAAGAATTGAATAAAGATTAAGTTTTATCAAATATAGAGATGACTAAGAAGCCGATCATTTTAGGACTCAATCTGAGGGTGGTCACAGTGGGATAGCATGACTGTGCCCCTAGACCGACTGATTCAAAAATACACAAAATAAGTGCCAAATCTGATCAAAAATTACATGCTCCTATATCAGAATTAGATATATACACATTTATGAAGTAAAACTTCTTTTGGGACAGGAGTGTATTGTAAAAAACGAGCTCATCGATATCCCCACTACTGCCACGCTAAGCTAATCTCTGCACTCTCTTACTATGCGATCTCCTCAAAACTCATGATGATTCCTCACGAAAAATCTCAAAGTTAATCGACAAAGTTTCGCTTCTGCCGTGTGGCCCCACTGCTGCACACTGGTTTTTTATAATGTTTACAAGCAAGTAAGTCAACAAAAGTGTGTTTTTTTTTTTAGTAAAAATATATTTAACTCTAGAAGTGCATTTTAGAGCAAAAATCTGTCAATAAAGATATTTCAATATGACTTCTACACAAAAGGCCATTCGTTAATTGTTTGAACAAATGCGTAATTTCGTAATTTTAAAATAGGGACCGTTTGCTCGTATTTTTAAATACGAAATATATATGTGTGTAAGAGAAAATTTATAATTAAATTTTTTTTCAAGAAACTTACGCATTTTCGATTTTTTTATTGTGTTTTTTTTTTTGCTTCAATTTAATCAACAGAACCCAGCAAAAAAAGTCAACTATTGACTGAAAAAAAATTTTGTTGAAAATTAGTTTAATTTTTGTTTGAAAATTATTTCTTTAAACTGCTAATTGAACTATTCAATTTTCGGTTGCAAATGTGTAGTTTGTGTATAAAATTCAATATATTTGATTGAAAATGCATCTTTTTTAATAAAACATTCAAGTATTTGATTGAAACTTGATGTATTTTTTGATCATTCATTTTCCTTGTAGAAAATTAAACTTCTTGGTTAAAAATCAAATTTTTAGTTGAATGTCCCTTTTCTTGAAAATTCACTTTTTTTAAGATTCATCATTTTAGTTAAAAAATCACCTCTGTGGTTGAAAACTCAAATATATTTCTCTAAAATACAACTGTTTTGTTAAACACTCATTTTTTTGTCAAAAAATGTAACTATTGATCAAATTTAAACTACTTTTTTGAAAATAAATTTCTTTGGTTAAAGATTGATTTCATTGGTGCAAAATTTCAGTATTTTGTTCAAAATTCTTTTCATTTTTTGTTATAAATTAATTTTTTTTTACTGAATATATAGTCTAATTTTATTTCAAAAAATATATTTTGTTTTGTTTAAAATGTAATATAGTTCGCTGAAAATTATTCTTTTTTAATTGAAAATTTAAGTACTTAGTGGAAAATTTATGTTATTTTTTTTATAATTCATTTTTTTGTAGACAATTAATCTTCTTGGTTAGAAAAATCCACTTTTTGTTAACAATTCAATTCTTTTGTTGAATGATGAACTCTTTTTAAAAATTCATTACTTTTAAGATTCATAATTTTATTTGAAAATTCATCTCTTTGATTAAAAACACAACTTTATTTGGTTGAAAAATTTACTATTTGGTTGAAAATGTAATTATTTGGTTAAAACTCATTTTTTTGGTCAAAAATTCAACTGCTTCCTTGATAGTTAAAGTATATACTTTGTTAAAAATTCATTTTTCAACTGAAAATTAAACTGTTTCATATTTGGTTGCAATCTCATCTTTTTAGTATAAAATTCAACATATTTTGTTTAAAATACATCTTTCCAATAAAAAATTCAAGTACTTTTATCAAATTAAAAATATTTTTTATTATAATTAATTTTTGTTAATAAATTACTCTTCTTGGTTCAAAAATCAACTTCTCAGTTTCAAATTCATTTTTTTTTCATGGTGAACAGTTCGCACTTGACGATAATTCTTCTTTTTAAGATTCATGATTTCGATTGAAAATTTAATAATTTTCTTGAAAATACTGCTATTTTTTTTAAATCATCTTTTCATTATCGCAAATTCAACTACTTGGCTGAAAGATAAACTTGGTGAAAAATTCATTTTTGTAGTTGTAAATTTAACTACTTTGTTGAAAATTACTTACATTTCTGCTTGAAAGTTCATTTCTTTAACTGCAAACAGCAAATTAAACTGTTCCAGTTTTATTTGCAAATTTATCTTTTTTAGTTAAGATTCAAGTACTTGATTGAAAATGTATGTACTTTTAATAATTAATTTTTTGTAGTAAATTGATCTCCTTGGTTAAAAAATTAACTTTTTGGTTGATACTACTAATTGGTTAAAAATTTCATAATATTGAAATTTTATCGTTTTTAATTGAAAAATCAAGACTTTAAATGTTCATTTATTTGGTTAAAAATTAATCTTTTTAGTACAGAAATAATCTTCTTGGATAAGCAAAACTTTTTGGTTGAAAATTCAAATTCAAATCTTTGGTTGAAAATTAATTTTTCTAACTGAAAATTTAAATATTCAAATTTTATTTGAAAATCTATTATTTTTAGTTTAAAATTCAACTATTTGTTTTAATTTTAATTTTTGGAACACACTAATGGTTGGATATCTTCCGTAATCTTTACTTCGTCGATGTCGATAAAATGAAGAATTAAAAATGGGCGTGTTCAGATTACAGTGACAAGTCATAACAAAGGGGAGGAAAACAAAATTCGGGAAAGTCACCGAAATTGGACAAAGTACCAATTGATAAGATAAAGAGAAAGGGAAACTAGAAGTTGACGAAGTGAATATTAGGGATGGCATCTGCGAGATAATGTGGATTCTATCTTCAAAAATATTATGAAAAATAGTATAGCCAGAGTAGATAATTTTTTTTATTAATTTTATAACAGAACAATATTTTATATAGGATTTTTTCCATATAAAATATTATAAAGGTGACTTTTACTTAATTGAAACAAAAAGATTTGTTTAAATACACTTTGCTTAATTTAAACAAAACCTATATTTGAATTAAACAAATTTTGATTGATTTAAATCAATTTAATTTCATCCATGGAAACTTTCTTTAAATTAACACAATTCCTGTATTAAACTTAAACATATTATTTATTTTGTATAGGGTCAAACAAATGTTGCTTTATTTTGAATATAGTTTTTGTTGAATTCAAATAAATTTTGTTTGAATCATACTAGAATCGATCGTAATTTTTATCTTAAAGGAGAAAAAAATGTCAACTAAATTGCTCAGTTTTTAAGCCGAAAGGAAAAGTTTAAAAAACAGCGGAATCTTTTAGTAGAAAAGACGAATGTTTGCAGCTTAAAAAAATCATTTGCAACAAAAAAAGAAAGTCAATTTTTAACAAAATATAGTTAGATTTTCTATCAGAGAGATAAATTCTGAACTAATAAAATGAATTTTTAACAGAATAAAAAACAAAAAAGATTAATTCTCTGCCAAAAAGCTTTTTCAACAAAATACATGAATTTTAACTAAATAGTTAAATTTTCAACTAAAATCATAAATTTCTAACCAAATAGTTGAATTTTTATTTAAAAAAGGTTCAGTTCCAACCAAAAATAAAATAGCAAAATTTTATTGGAATATTTAAAATTTAAACTGAACAGTTGAGTTAAATTATTAGTTAAAAAAAAATTTAACGAAAAAAACGAATTTTCAGTATAATAGGTAAACTTTCAACCAGAGATGAATTTTCAACTAAACTGATGAATCTTCAATTAAAATAGTTCAATTTTCAACCAAGAAGGTTAATATAACTAATAAAAAGAAATAAATTTTTACAAAGTACTTCAAATCTTAACCAAATAATTGATTTTTTAATAAAAAAATTCATTGTCTACCAAAAAAGCGAATTTTTCAAAAAATACATGAATTATCAACTGAAAACTACCAATTTTCGACAAAAAATGAAATAGTTGAATTTCAAACAAGTAATGAATTTTCAACTAAAATTATATTTCCTCAAGTAGAATAGTTATATTCTAAGCCAAACAGATGAATTTTCAATTATAATAATTAATATTTAACCAAAAAATGAATTTTTGAACAAAGAAGTTCAACTTTCAATTAAATAATTCAATTTTTAAACAAAAAAGGTGAATTAACGAAAAAAGTATTATTTGATATTTCAACTAAAAATATATATTTAATAAAAATTAAAAGCTGTTAATTCAATAGGGTTAGTTAAATTTTCAGTTAAAAATTAATCAGCTTTAAAAAAAATTGAATTTCGAAAAAAGTAGTAGATAATATTTTAATAAAACAATATTTTAATCTTAAATAAAAAATAGTTGTTGAATTTGTCTGCAAAACTAGTTGTTGAGTATTCATCTAAAAAAAAATTTCCCCAAAAATTGGGTAGTTCAATTTTCATTAAAAAAAATTAATTTTCAAAAAAAAAAAAACATTTCAACAAAATAGTTAAATTTTAAACGAAAGAGGTGAATTTCTAACGAAAAATCTTGTATTTGATATTCTAATAAGAAATATATATTATAAAAAATTAATAACAGTTAAATTAAAAAAAAAAAATGAATTTCCAACAAAATATAGGTAAATTTTGAACTACATAAAATAGGTTTTTGAGTCAAGAAGGAAAACCAATTTCAGCTAAATTATAATTTAATGTGGAAAGTAATTTTCCAAACAAACTAAAAATCTCAAATAGCATTTTGTTAAAGTTTTGTAAAAGTCAACCAAAAATTTAGTTGGCAATGGAACTATTTTATTTAAGAATTCTTTTCTTTTTAAATAATTATTATTTTTTTACCGAAAATTTAATTATTCCACTTGAAGATTCATCATATTAGTTAAAAGTTTATCTCTTTGTTTGTAAATGTAACTATTTCGTTCAAATTTTTTAATGGTTGAAAATTAATTTTCTTAGTAAAAAATTTATTTATTTGTTAGAAATTAACATTTTTCTTAAAAATTAATATTTTCACGTAGAAAATTCGACTGTTGTGCATTAAATGCATGCATTTGGCTTTAAAATGAATTAATGTGGTTGAACATTGAATATTTTGTTTAAATATACTTTTTTTTATAGAAACTACTTTTTCACTAAAAACTTAATTATTTCAGTTGAAGATTCATCATATTAGTTGAAAGTTTATGTTTTTGGTTAAAAATTTTAATATGTTGTTGAACATTGTTTTATTGTTAGAAATTGAACTGTTGGATTAAATATAAATATATTTTTAAATTAATATTTTTTAAGTAGAAAATTCTACTGTTTAGAACTAAATTAGTCTTTTTAGCTTAAAAGTTCAACAACATTGCTGAAAGTTCTTTATGCTTCTGGAATAGATAACAATTTTTTGGTTAAAAATTCAACAATTATGTTCAATATTTGTCTTTTTGTTTTGAAAATTCATCTCTTTTGGTAGAAATTTAATCCTTTTTTAATGCAACTGTTTGGTTCTCTCTTAATTCAATGAATTTATTATTTTTATTTATATTAATAAGTGAGTGAATTCAAGCTTTGAAACAGCTATTTTTTCATGTTTAATTATTTTGGTTGGAAAATTCAACTAATTAGCAGAAAGATGCACTACATTTAAAACATTTATTTTTATTGTTAACTATTCATATTTTGGTTTGAAAATTAATCTCTTTGTTTAAAAATGTAATTGCTTGATTAAAAATTGTGGATTTTGGTGGGCGATTTTGTGAAATATTTAGTTGCAACTCTTTTCTGGACACTTTTGTATAACTTTCGCTTCATACTTATTACAGAATCACGCATTCAAAATTCAATATATAAACATGTCTTCAAATATTATATGTAATAACAAGCCCCCAGCCCTATAATTATCAAAAAGTTAAAAAGATAGCCAACCTGATCTTCAACAAAATTATCTTTAATTTCTTTAAAATTATCTTAAAAAAAAAGAATCTTGGACAATTATTTATAAATTTGAAGAAGGACAAGTTTTTAAGAAGAGTGGACGAGAGAAGCGTTTAAAATTGTAAATTGTCCCCTTTTCTTGATTACAGGATTACACGACTGAGGAGAGCGAAGGAGAGAAAAGAAGATGAAGGAGAAGAAGTAAGAAGGCGGTGGAGGATGTGGAGGAGAAGGGAGATTGAGAAGAGCAACAAAACGAGCCATGACGCCGAGGAAAAAGAAGCAAAGTGCACCTCTGAGAAAGAGATAAAAAAAATTTGCCCTCGAGGGTGAAGGGAAGAGGGGAGGAGTCGAAGAGGACGATGAGGAGGAAGAGGAGGAAGAGGAGGTGAAGGAAGAGGTTATGGTTGTGGTGCAGGCCTCAGGGGTGTAAGATGCAAGGTAGAAGCGTACATTGACATCTTCAGCTTTTTATCAATTCTAAATTTAACTGAGGCCCTCTTCACTTCTTACTTATTAATTCTTCGAAGCCATAATTTCTGGACAAATAATTTTGTGGTATAGGATAATTATTGTACCATTATTTGATAATATTGGTGAAGAACTTTGTTGAACACTTCAATTCTCAAATATTGCTCGACAACGTTGCTTTTGATTGTTGGGCAATTATCTTACAGGGTGTCTATAGTTTTGACCAAAATAATTATTGTAGCATTGTTTCATAAGATCGGTGTAGACTGTAGACTGTAGAAGTTTGTTAAACAGTTTAATTCTCAAATATTGTTCAACAACGTTGCTCCTCATTTTTGGGCAATTTTGTTAAAGGATGGCTACATAAAATTTATGTTTAAAGTTCCACGACTTTTTTTTCTTATCCATAGTTAAAACGTTTAAAAACTTTTAAAAAGAAGCCTTCGAAGCCAATATTTTTGAAGAACTTTATTAGCGAACATTGTTGAAACACTTTCTTGTTGAATGTTTTTGGAAAACTTTGTTGAAGAACAGAAACGGTGTTGTACCACTGATTTTGGAGAATATTGTTGCACAAACTATTGGACAACATGGTTCATAAACTCTGTTTTACAACTTTATCAGACAAAATTGTTGCACCAACTTTGTCAAAAAACATTATTGCAAAACTATGTCATAGACCATTTTCTTTCAACTTTGTAGGAAATCATTGCTCGAGGGCTTTAATGATTAGTTTTTTAAGTCATCCTTTTCTGATCATTTTTGGACAAATAAGTTTGTTGAATAGAATAATGATTGTAGCATTGTTTTATAAGATTGGCTTAGAACTCTGATAAACACTTTATTTCCTAAATATTGTTCGACAACGTTGCTCCTCATTATTAGGTCATTATGTTACATGTGTCTACACTCTGCAGTGTTAAATAAAATAATTATTCTAGTATTCTTTCATAAGATTGGTGTAGAACTTTGTGGAACACTTTAATTCTTAAACGTTGTTCGAGAACGTTGCTGATCATTGTTTGGCATTCTTGTTAAAGGATGCCTACAGAAAATAGGGTTCAATGTTCCACGACTTTTTTTCTTATCCATAGTTATAACATAAAAAAAACTTATAAGATAAGCCAAAGAATGCCAACATTTTTCAAGAACTTTATTTGGGGAACACTTTTTTAGTGGCTGTTTTTGTAAAACTTGGTTGAAAAACGGGAACACTTTTGTGCAACTGATTTTGAAGAACATTTTTGCACAATCCATTTGACATGGTTCATAAACACTGCGTTACAACTTTATCAGACAAAACGGTAGCACCAACTTTGTTAAAGAACACTATTGTGAAATTGTTTTGGAGAACATTTTGGTTCAATTTTGTAGGAAACCATTGTTCAAGGGCTTTAATAATTAATTTTCTAAGTCATCCTTTTCTTATTATTTTTCTGTTTTTGCTAATTTCTATTAGGTTACCGAGTGACATACCGTCTATTGTTAATGCTCTAGCATTTTTATCTCCGCAATAACATTTTTTAGAAGCTCTTAAGCGGTGGTACTGTAAAAAGTCGATTTATCGCTTCCTCGCTCTTAACGACGTACACGTTACAATGTTACAACAACGTCTTCTTTATAGTAGCTAGAAAAGTGCAAGCAATCAGTAAATTGTTTTTGCTCTTATGGTGTACTTTTACGCTATAGATGTAATATCATTAAGTCTCAAACAAAGATTAGCATGTTACAACCCTGCTGGACAAGATAAATGTATTTCTTGACGCTAAAATTTACTGCTACTGTAATAACTTTATGGACCACCCGTCGTAAACGCAGTAGCTCTTAGCGTGATCATTTTTTATTGGACTTTTACAAATAAAAAATAATCATTCTCTTCCCCTTGACACCCTCCTCTTTTTATATATCCCGGGGTTAATCTTCATGCTATTAAAGGATGAATAAGAGTTTCTCTTAATTTATTAAGACTGGAAGCTTTAACGCTTCTGATGGAGCAAGTAATTAATTTTTTAGGTTTTGTTCTGAGGATGAAGGAAGTCGTTAGGATGCACTAATGACATAAGGAGATCGTTAATGTAAAATTGAAGGTATGATGAGAAGATATCTTATAAAATATTAATTTAAGCAACGCAGAGGAATATTAGCTTCGCATTTTAGAATATTTGATTCGAATAAGATTTGTTTGAATCAAACAATCATTGTTCCCAATGTTGATAAAGATGTCTGCATGAGTTTTCCTTGAAAAAGGAGCAGATTTCTCAAAATAAAAGCCTCAGGCCTGCTTTGTTTGGAATATTCCATCTACCTTGGCTTCTTTCTTTTCTCCCTTGGGCCCTTGACCGCCCTTGGTATTTATCTCTGTTTAGCCTGCACGGTGAAAGACTGAAAGAGAATGGTACGGTAGCCGATGCACGTTTCAAGAGCACTGAGAAGAAAAGGAAGGAATAGAGCATGTGCAGTGTGCACTCAGAAGAAGACAGCAGATGAGAAGAAATTCGTGTGTGGAAGCAAGATGAGATGAGATGAAAAGGGCCTGACGATTGCCCGATGGGGCCAACCCAGAACCAAGAGGGCACTCCGAGAGATTAAAATCGTCGAACCATCATCGAGATCGCTACCTTAGCTGTACCTCTGAAAAAAGAGAACTTCTACGACCCAGAAGCAACTTTAAAAAATTCTGTTATGACCAGGTTTCAATCGCAGTATGATCCCCAGGTCAAGTTCCTTGAAAGAGAAAAGTTTCGTCATTGCTTGCAAATATTTGTGCTTCTTTTTTTTTAAATTTTATTCTGAAGAATGACAAGGACCAGTTTCCATATGTTTATCATTACATAAGACTTAATCATGAAAAAATATTACTACATCAATGTGAAGCCAACAATTTTCAATGATCATCAATACGGAAAACTCAGGAAATAGATTTTTTAAATCAAATTTAGCAATAAAGTTGATTTCCATTTGTAAATCTGCATAATTTTTGTTAATTGCTATCTTCTTTAAAACAAATATTTTGAAAGTCAGAATGTGTTTTGTATTGTTGAATTTTAGGAGCCGTACTTAAATTACGTAATAGGAGTATAGGTCCTTTCTAATACCCCCCCCCCCTTTATTACTGTATATAATTTTTAGTTTCCAGAAATGTTTTGCTAGTTATTTCTAGTAGAATAAAGCAAGTCATCCGAGAACTTCATTTTCAAAACACTCTGATTTTTCATTGACTAATTTTTATTTTCCTTGATCATTTATATTTAAAAACCAGCATTTTAATCTTGCAATGCGTTAATATAGAATTTTTTATAATTGGAATAAAACAGTATTTTGGATAGGATACAAATTTAAAAGTTTTAAATTTATTCATTTATTTTAAAGAAAAAATGCCTTTTCTACTCTAAAAATGGCTTTTTAACAAAACACTAGACTCTTCAAAAAAAAAATTAAATTTTTAACATAATAGTTGAATTTACAACATAAAAAAAGACAAATTCCAAACAACAAAATTCCAGAGTTTACATTTCAATCGAAAAAGATAAAATTTATATTAAAGAATTTCAAATTGAAATAGACAATTTTCAACCCAATAAAAATGAAATTTCAAACCAAGAAAATTATTTTATAAACAAAAAAGGAGAATTTAAAACTAAAAAAGATAGATCTTAAAAAACTAGAAAAGTATCATTTTTAATTAAAAAAAGTAGTTAAAAAAATGTTTTGAACTAAACAGTTAAATTTTTAATTAAAAAAGATTAATTTTCAATAAAATAATTAAACCTTCAACCAAAAAGATGATTTCTAACTAAAAAAATAAATCTTTAACAACAAAACACTGATTTCTGAACAAAATGATTCAACCAAATCTTTAAAACAAAATAGATGAATACTCAAGAAATGAAGAATAATTTTTAACCAAAAAGTTGCATTTTCACGAAAAAAAATGTTTGCCAAAAAAGATGATTTTGTAAATAAAAAAGACAAATTTTCAAAAACATAATTCTATTTTCTGTTAAAAATAATTCCAGTATTTTTTAACCAAAAAAGATGAATTTTGAATTTAAAAAAATTTGGATTGAATTTTCATTCAGAAAAGATAGGAGTTTTTTTTTCAACGCCAAAATAATTATTATAAACAAAAAGTACATTTCCTACGAAATAGTTAAATTTTTAATCCAACAAATTGCAGCTTTATACAAAAAAGATGTCATTTTGCTAAATCAGGTGAATTTAAAAATCAAAAAGTCAAACTTTCGAATAAAGTTCAATTTTCAACCGAACAGTTGCATTTTTATTTAGAAAGATGATATTTCTTCTCAAACAGATGAATTAAAAAACAAAACAAAAATTTTGTTAAAAAAGTTTAATTCTCATCCAAAGAAGATTCCAGTTCCCCTTTTCCAACACCAAAATAAGAATTGTAAACAATAAGTTTATTTTCAGCAAATAGTCGAATTAATTAACCAAAAAGTATGAATTTTTAAATCAAAAAGATAAATTATTAAAAAGCAATTTAATTTACTGTACAAATTAAAGCAGATGAATTTTTATTTTTTAAAAATAGTTGAAATTTCATCTATAAAAAAATTCTAGTTGACTCCTTAATTGAATTTTCAATGAAAAAAGACGATTTGTTCAACCAAAAAGGATGGATTGTTTATTAAAAAAATAGTTGATTTTTCACCTGGAAAAGATTGCAGTTTTTTTCAATATCAAAATATAAAATTTAAACGAAAAGTAAATTTCCTGCGTAAAAGTTCAATTTTCAACAAAACAGTAGAATTTTCAACAAAAAGTATGACTTTTTAATTAACAAGATGGTTAAATTTTCAACCAAAATTTTGCATTTTTGTCTAAGCAAAATGAGAATTCCACCAAAACAGGTGAATTAAAAAAAAACAAGAAATTTAAAAAAAAAAAAATTATTTCACCCAAAAAATAATAAGTTTTTAACTGAATAAAATAAATTTTTAAGCGAAGTTAACGGTTAAATTTTCAACCAAACATATATGTACATTTTCAACCAATAAAATTAAATGTTAATAAAAAAAACTTCTGACAAACAATGGAATAGATCATGTTTTCATTAAAAAATGTTGTTACCAACAAAAAATAATTTTCTACTAAAGAAATGAAATTTTAACCAAAACGTTTAAGTTTCTACCAAAAAAAGAGTTATTTTCAACAAAATTAAGGAATTTTACACTAAAAAATATCAATTCCCAACAAAAAAGAGAATAGTTTAATTTTCAGTTGGAGACATAAGTTTTAAACAAAGTAAAATAAATTATCAACGAAATACTTTAATTTTCAACCAAACAGACGAATTTTCAAGAAAAAATTTAAATTTCTTCTAAAAAATGACCGTGGAATGGAAAAGTTAAATATTTAGTTCTAAAAATTAAATTTCAATTAAAAAAAAATAATTTTCAACCAAAGAAATCAAAATTCAACCAAAAACCGTAATTTTCTAACAAAAAATAAAAAATAAATGTGTTTTCATGAATTTCGAAGCAAATTTATAGTTCATTATTTAATGTAATTTTCATCCAAAAAGTTAATTTTTATACAAAATAGCACAAATTTTGAACAAAATGTAATTAATTTTCAAGAAACAAGAACAATTGAAAGAATATGTATATAAAGTAGTTCAATTTTTAGTTAGAGATATATTTTTTCAACAAAATATTTAAATTTTCAACCAAAAAGAATAATTTTTGCAAAAAAAAGACAAATTTTTAACAAAATAGATAAATTTTCAAAAAAGATTAATTAATTGTAAAAAAATTTAACCAAAAAAAGATTAATTTTCTATAGAAATAAAAATTTGTTAACAAAATAGTTTCACTTTCAACTAAGTAGTTGAATTCGAAACCAAAAAACATTTTTCAGTCGCTTTCCTCCGATCAAAGTCAAATTTACAGGATGATTCGAGAAAGAACTGATTTAAGTACCTTGTAAATTAAAAATTCGTAACAATATGTATAAAGACAAGCTAAAATTTTTAATATAACTAACAAAAATTAACCATTTGTGATAATTTTTGGTTTTAAAAATTATTACTCAAATGTAAATAATGCAACGAAAATATAGAGAAATGGTTATTGTTTATTTATTGTAAGAATACTATTTTGACTGTTATAATAAACTGTTATATTAATAGCCTTTATTATTAATGAATCACTTAAAATTAAAATTTTCTCTTTTAGAAATCAATTTGTAGAATTCAGCTAATGAGGTAGCCAGCACGAACAATGAGTGTGAGATTTTCGAAAACTTCGTTCCACCTATTTGTTTAATAATTGGAAACCTTGGGCCTGCCATAATATTACGTCGATTTTACCTCTATTCAAGTTTCGGCTTTTTATCTAGCATTAATTATCTAAAGGTTAGAATTCTTTTCTGGATCGCTTGTGTGTTTATCTCATCTGAAAAGAAATTTGTATTGGTGCAGCTGCATCGTAAACTGCGGTAGCATCTTCGGATGAACTGAGTAATAACAGCTAATAAAATATCATTCCTGGCTTCTTCTGTGCTTTTTCGCGAGATGGATGATGTCAGAAACATGATGCACTATAGTGCTGGTGTTGCCCTCTGGTGATGACGCTGCTGGCCATTTGGTCCGAGCGCAGCAGACAAAAACCATTAGGGATAACAAAAGAAAAAAATACCGAGCAAATTCTGGAAAGAAAAATGTTTAAAAAGAAAGAATGATTTTACAGAACCCAACTACTGGAAAAAAGTAACGAGGGGATTTTGAAATTCATATAGCCCATCACAGATTTGTTGTTTTTTGTCATTCAACATTTTTTTAAATGGATACTGCAGACTTTAGAGCTCAAAATTCTCTCAAAATAGGAAAAATAGGGGAATACATTTTTTTGAACTAAAAACAATGCATGTACTATTTTCCTAAGAAAAGGTCGATATATATTGTAATTTCAACAAAAGGGTTGAGTTTACGAACTAAGAATCGAATGATTTTAGAACAAATTTGGTTTTGGAAGCGAAAACGAAAAAAGATCAATTTTCCCTAAACAGTCTGTTTTTGCAAGGAAAAACTATAATTTTCAAACGAATATTTCGATCTTCAATCCGAAAATATAAATTTTTAACAAATCACTTACATTTTAAATCAAGGAAATAAATCTTTAATTGCGCCGTTAAAAATTTCTGTTGGAGACTTCCACTACATTTATTGGAAGTTTATTTGAGAAATTTGTGAAATTTAAAGAATTCGTGGAATTCACAGGAATTATTGAATTCACGGAATTCATATAATACCCAAAATTCACGGATTTCATGGAATTCATGTAATCCATGGAATTCTTTGAATTCACGGAATTAAAGAAATTTGAGGAATTTACGGAAGACACGCAATTCATTGAATTCACGGAATTTAAAGAAAATCATGGAATTCACTGAATTCAACGAATTCATTGAATTCAATGAATTCACTTAATTCAACGAATTCACTGAATTCAACAAATTCGCTGACTTCAAGGAATTCACTGAAATTATCGAATTAAACGAATTCAACGAATTTACTGAATTTGTGTCACTGAGGTTAGGGATACAATTAAGAACTTGAAAAACGGTAAGGCTGCCGGGGTAGACGGTATTAACGCTGAAATGCTTAAACACGGTGGCGAGTACATACCACATAGAGTTTGCGAATTGATAAATTTATGTTTCGAGATGGGAGACGTCCCAGACGATTGGAAAGAAGCGATTATCGTACCAATGTACAAGCGAAAGGGAGATAAAAGCGAGGGCAATAATTACAGAGGGATTAGCTTATTAAACACTGTAAGTAAAATATATTCAAAAATACTTATTCGTAGGGTAATGAAAATAACAGAAACAAAGATTTGGGAAGTCCAAAGTGGGTTTATGCCAGGAAGGTC